>NC_092747.1:115719628-115932128 GCF_047496795.1 Chiloscyllium punctatum | reverse complement strand
ACCGTATCATTCTGAAGACCCTCATAATGGGTGTTGTGGTGATGCCATTGCCATGGCGATAGCTCATCCTGTGCTGACAATGACCACAGTTAGACAATAAACAATAGACAATAGGTGCAGGAGTAGGCCATTCGGCCCTTCGAGCCAGCACCACCATTCATTATGATCATCCACAATCAGTATCCTGTTCCTGCCTTCTCCCCATAATCCTTGATTCCACAATCTTTAAGAGCACTATCCATCTCTTTCTTGAAAGTATCCAGAGATTTGACCTCCACTGCCTTCTGGGGCAGACCATTTCATATATCCACCACTCTCTGGGTGAAGGAGTTTCTCCTCAACTCTGTTCTAAATGGCCGACCCCTTATTTTAAACCGTGTCCTCTGGTTCTGGACTCACCCATAAGCGGAAACATGCTTCCTGCCTCCAGAGTGTCCAATCCTTTAATAATCTTATACGTCTCAATCAGATCCCCTGTTGAATATAAGATGACCATCAATTGCGGCAATTACATTATCACACCCTGCACTCTCCTGAATCATAGATAGATCTAAATTTTAAAAAACACTGTCCTCATCATTAGCAGTTGTTGGTAAATGAAAACCAGGCTGCTGCTAATGAAGGTGCCAACAATCATTCATCCAAATGCCTTAACTGGTTACTCAAGATCAACAGTCATCTCCACGGTCCTTAAGAATGTATTTCTTTCAGTCTTGCTCTGTTATCAGTCTAAAGCATCAATAAGAAAAGTCTAGGAAACCTTATTGCAGACTCACCCATTAACACTACCCTGTGTGGGGTTTGCAAATCCCCCCATGTCTGCGGGGTTTCCTCCAGGCGCTCCAGTTTCCTTCCACAGTCCGAAGCTGTGCAGGTAAAGTGGATTGGCCATGCTAAATTGCCCATAGTGTCCAAGGATTTGTAACTTGGATGGATTAGCCATGCAAAATGCAGGGTCACAGGGATAGGATCGGGGTGGGGAGGGGGATGGTGTGGGGATCTGGCTGGAAGGCTGTTTGGAAGGTTGGTGTGGACCCGATGGGTTGAACGACCTGCTTCCACACAGTCTGGATCCTACGATTCTATGATCAATGTCAGAGGCAGGCGTGTCCTCAGAGTACCTCCCACCCCCCTCCTTCACATCACTGGGTTGTGCTCCCCCCTGTTTCAACCACAACACTTTCTGATCTGTCAGCATGTGAAGGCAATGGATGTACATTGTGAGTCAAGGTCCCTGCAGGCTGTGTCAGAGGAAAGAAATTATGCACATTCATTGCTTGTCACAAAGACTGGTGCAAGCATTACTCGTCTGATTGACTCATCTCTGTTAGCAATGTCTGAAGCTCCACTGGTCACAGTGGGATTCTCCAGGCTAAACTGCACTCACTCCTTCTGTTTCAGCAACTCCTCCACCAGCAAAACAATGTTCTTAGTATCGCGTGGCAACTTCAACTAAAGAGGCATATGGAGCACATGTTAATTAATTCTCCCCTGAAATGTAACTGAAGTTAATTTAAAAAAAACACAAAGGTACCACTGTGAGACCTCCAGACCACATGCATTTTACGATATCTCATAAAATCAGTTACTAACACTGACCGTTCAGCATCCAGCCCATTCATCATGAGGTTCAAGTGAAGTTACAACCATCTCCAAGACAACTGCATTTTCTGATCTGCCTGTCACACCCAACTCACAAAGCAGGAGAGTTGGCTTTTTCAAAACAACTGAGCTTTCGACTCATAATTGCTGCAGAGATGATGCTGGATATTTCCTTCCACTTTGAATTTCCTTGGTAGTCAAGACTTTGAAATACCAAAATTTCTCCTTTGGCTTCAATCCATTTCAGCCAAAACTGGATTTCTGTCTTCGTTGGTGACACAAAGTCACTGAGTCATACAGCACAGAAACAGACCCTTCGGTCCAAACAGTCCATGCTGACCATAATCTCAAACTAAAATGGTCACACTTGCCCGCACTTGGCCCATATCCCTTCCAAACATTTCTTACTAATGTACTTATCCAAATGTCTTTTTAAATGTTGTAACTGTACCCACACCCACCACTTCCTCTGAACGTTCATTCCATATATGAACCACTCTCTGTGTAAAGAAGCTGACCCTCATGCCTTTTTAAAAATCTTTCTCCCTTCACTTTAAAAATATGTCCCCTAATCTTGAAATCCCCAAAATGAGGGATTTACATGCTATTCACCTTACCTATACCTCTCATGATTTATAAATTCTATGAGGTCATCACTCAAACTCCTATGTTCCAGTGAAAAAGGTCCCAGCCTATCCTTATAACCTATTATTCCTGGCAACATCCTGCTCAATCTTTTCTGAACCCTCTAAATAATATCCTTCCTATCTCAGGACAATCAGAACTGAACACAGTACTCCTTGGCCCTGCCTCTTCACCAGGTCTCTTGACCTGCCACATTCTGCCAATGGACTGTGTGATACCAGAACATTACCAGCAGAATCACTCAGTCATTTCAAAACATTTTTAAAATACATATGAGGGGCTAATTAAATTAAAAACAAAATCAATTAAGAATACCATCACATTTGCTTTTAATCATTAGAATTTGAAACATACTGTTCGGAAAAATTATCATACACCTCTGGAGCAGGTGAGACTTGAACCCCGTCCTCCTGGTTCAAGGTATGGCCACTACCACTGTGCCACCAGTTCTCCTAATTATTTGAGCACGTTTTCATTGAAGTCTTAAAAGTGACATTAATAGTTAAACTATATTCAGACTAATTATATATACTCTTTGAGACTGATACTTGACCTGGAGGGGCTGCCCCAGATACCATGACTCCCAGTCTGTTGGAGTGGAATGCGGACCTTAAAGAGCACTCTCCCCAGCAATGCCCTTACCTGTGCACATGGCTTCTTCGCGCACTCAACAAAAGGCCTCAGTTGCAGCTCCGATGACACCTTCAGGGACGAGTCTTGGAGCAGAATCCAGGCCAGAAATCCATTGGAAGGTAAGTTGACCTCATGTCTTCTTTAAATCTTTCTCCCTTCACTTTAAAAATATACGCCCTCGTCTTGAAATCCCCAAGCCTTCACTTTATCTATGCCCTTCATGGTTTGTAAAGTCATCCCTTAACCTCCTATGCTCCAGTGAAAACGTTCCCAGCCTATCCAGCCTCTCTTTTCTTTTCCTTTTTAAGGGTTTGGTTGGTCTTGTTTCAGGAGGGGAGGTTCCTAGTCATGGGGTTTCTCTCATTGGCAGCTAAGTACAGGTTGCATTGATATGATGGACATGAGTTCAGAGATTATGAGGGTCTGGACAGTAGGTCTGACTTCTTCAATGACCTGTTTTTGCCCAGGGCTGTATAACATCATCATGATTTGGTGGCGCTGACGGGACTCCTCAGTATTAACCTGTTCAGCCCCTTGCCTCTTTATACATCACACTCCTTTAAGCCCCCTCAAAAATGTATTTGTTTCAAAAGATGACCTGCCTTATCGCAGAGTATAGGCTCAATTTTTCCACACAAGTCAAATCTTCATTCCTGGGATCAGCCACGTGAGTGTTCTTGAACTGCCTCCACTCAAGTTTATCCCTCTCTAAGTAAGTAGACCAAAACTGTACTCTTGTTGCAGTCTCACCAATGTCCTGTACAGTTGAAGCACGACTTCCCTAACTTTATACATCATGCCCCTTGCAATAAAGGTCAACATTATTTGCTTTCTTGTTTACTTAGAGTCATAGAATCATAGAAATGTACAGCACAGAAACAGAGCCTTTGGTTCAACTCGTCCATGCCGACTAGATGTCATAACCTATTCTAGTCCCATTTGTCAGCACTTGATCCATATACCTCTAAACTCTTTATATTCAAATAACCATCTAGATGCCTTTAAAATGCTGCAGTTGTACCAGCCTCCACCACTTCCTCTGGCAGCTCATTCCATACATGCTCCACCCTCTGCGTGAGAAAGTTTCTTCTTCGGTCCCTTTTATATCTTTCCCATCTCACCCTAAACCTATGCCCTCTAGTTCTGGACTCCCCCACCCCAGGGAAAAGACTTTCTCTATTTAACCTATCCATGCCCCTCATGATTTTATAAACCTTGTTGATTCATGAGCAAGAATGTTCAGATTTCTTTGTATTTTTCAAGCTTTCTCAATTCAAAAATTTATTCCACTATTTTTTAAAGTTATTTCCATGAAAATAGACAATCTCTTGTATATCCACATCATTGTCCAACTCTCAAATGTTTTGCTTGCTCAGTTAATCTCAAATACTCCTTTTAGACTCTTTGCATCCTCCTCACGACTTGTTTTGCTCCCTGTCTTTCTATTGTTGGGTTACAATATAGTCAGCCTCTTCACCCAAGAAATCAATATAGATTGTAAGTAGCTAAGACCCAGTCCTGATCCCACAGGCAGTCCATTGCAGTTGCAATTGCATTACATTTTGTCAACCTTAAAATGGCACATTTAGTCCAACCTCCTATTTTCTGTTAGATCGCCAATCCAAACTGATTTACCATCCCCAACACCATCCTTTGACCTTTTTATATGGAATCTTCTCATTTTTGTTTTGAAAATTAATGAGTACTACATCTATTGGTTCCCCTTCATCTATCTTGTCTATTACATCATAGAATCATAGAGATTACAGCATGAAAACAGACCTTCAGTCCAACCCATCCATGCCGACCAGATATCCCAACCCAATTTAGTCCCACCTGCCAACAGCTGACCCATATCCCTCCAAACCCTTCCTATTCATAAACCCATCCAAATGCCTTTTAAATGTTGCAATTGTACTGACCTCCAGCACTTCCTCTGCCAACTCATTTCATACACATACCACTCTCTGTGTGAAAAAGTTGCCCTTTAGGTCTCTTTTATATCTTTCCCCTCTCACCCTAAACCTATGCCCTCTAGTTCTGGACTTCCCGACCCCAGGGAAAATACTTTGTTTATTTATACTATCCATGCCCCTCATAATTTTGTAAACCTCTGTAAGGTCACCCCTCAGCCTCCGATGCTCCAAGGAAAACAGCCCCAGCCTGTTCAGCCTCTCCTTATAGCTCAAATATCCTCAAAGTATTTACTAAATTTGTCAAGTTCAACACTCAGTCCTAAGTAGGTAACCTATAATACTAAGATTGCAAATCTCTAAACCAACACCAACAGCCTGAGAAAACATCCAAGATTATCCCTCCACAAAATGTTAAGGATTTTATATGTTTCAATGTGGTCATCATTCATTCTTGTAGAGTCTAGTAATATAGAAACACTCTACTCAATTCTTCCTCATCAGATAACCTCCTTGCTCTTAGTATCAACGCATTGAAGTAAAAGTAGAAAATGCTAGAAACAATCCACAGGTCAGGCAGAGGCTGTGGAGAGAAACAGATATTTCATGCCAATGAGCATTGGGGTTACAAGATGTATTGATCAAAATTTTCAAGAGAAGCAAGTAACAGATAAGTAGAGTTTTCTTCTGCTAGTTTGGGGGTATAGCACTCTGAGTTATAACAGCAATTAAAATTATCAAAATGAGAAGCAGACCTTTCACAAATGAAATTCAAAACACAAAAGAGGATTGTAGAATGCTTCTGTAAATGATCATTGATGCTAGGTCGATTATAACATTTAAAACTGAGAAATTTCTTACCAAAGCTGTTATAGCTTATAGATCAAATGTGTGGGGAGTTAGATTACAGATCAGCTGTGATCTCATAGAATGCTGGAACAGAGGGGGTAAATGATTTATTTGAATAAATTCTTTTTCTGACTTCTTATCTTCTATTTGTGATCATTAGGTGACTACATAGAGGTTAAAAAATCGAGTGCAAAAGAGCTCAATTTCTCACTGTCTCCAGCGAAAAAGACGCTTTTGTCATTTTGCAATGGGTTGAGAGAATTTTAAGTGGATTGGATTGAATCAATCAGAAAGAAGGGAAGAAGCAATTGTCATTTATTTTATTGCATCCTCAGCATGCCCCAAGGTGTTTAACAATCAGTGGATTTCTTTTGAATTGCAGTCACTGCTATCATTTTGCCAAACACAATAGTCAAGATTTATTGACAGGCAAATCCCACAAACAGCAAATGAATGATTAACCAGTTAATCTGTTATTGCTCAATATCAGCAATTCCCCAGCCTCTGTAGATTGCACTGCACTGTAGGTAGAGATTTAAGGCATTTAATCAGATGGTAGTTGACACTGATTTAATTTAACATGTTAGTTTATGCCAGTTACATGACTGAAAACACCAGGAATGGAAAATGCTCTGAATGGAAGGTGAGAAATAACACAGGAGCTCACGCTTCAGAATAGCTATCTTTTATACATCTATTTTTAGCAGCTTTTAAGCAGCTGTCCAAGCTGCTCCAGCCACTTCACTCCACTATAGCATAACGTACTCAGTAGCCAGTATTATTATGTATTATTAACAAGGTAAAATCTACAGAAATGGCCAAGTCCATTCAACAACAAAAATCAGAACATGACAAAAAGATTAATATTATATCCACCTCGTGCCACAACTGTGTTCGGGCGGTTAGTCACCTCAACAAAGCCTGGTGCTAAATGCACTACCAACTCTGCACAGCCTTAAAAAGGTTTTAAAAATCATGAGGGGCATGAATAGGGTAAATACCCAAAATCTTTTTCCCAAGTTGGGGCAGTTCAAAAGTTGAGGGCATGGGTTTAGAGCAAGAGGGGAAAGATTTAAAATGGTCATAATTGGCAACCTTTTCATACAGAGGTGGTGAAAGAGGAAGTGGTGGAGGCAGGTACAATTACAACATTTAAAAAGCATTTGGAAGGATATATGAAGGGTTTAGAGGAATACTGGTCAAATGCTGGCAAATGGGACCAGAAAGATTTAGGATATCTGGTCAGCATGGACGAGTTGGACTGGAGGATCTGTTTCCCGTGCTGTAAAACTCTATGACTCTATGTGATCAAAATAGGAACCAGAAGCAGAATTGCCTCAATGGAGATTCATGTCCCATCATCCTGCCAGGCAATCAGGGTCAACGACTGTGGGAAAGAGGGCAAGACATATCGGTGCAAAGTGAAGGATGCCTTAATCTTGGGCGGCACTGGTGGCTCAGTGGTGGGCACTGCTACCTCAGAGCACCAGAGATTCCAGCCTCAGGTGACTGTCTGTGTGGAGCTTGCATATTCTCCCTATGTCTGTCAGAGGGTGCTCTGGTTTCCTTCCACAATCCTAAAGATGTGCAGGTTAGTTGAATTGACCATGCTAAATTACCCATAGTGTTCAGGGATGTTACAGGTATTAGGCAGGTGTAAATGTAGAGTAATAGGGTAGGGGAATGGGTCTGGGTGGGTTACTCTTCTGAGGGTCAGTGTGGACTTGTTGGGCCAAATGGCCTGTTTTCACACTGTAGCGATTCAATGATTCTTTGATGAAACCCCTCAGCCAGAGAAAGCAGAGTTGATGGAAGAGAACAAGCAGGAACAGAATAAGGAGAGGTGTGACGAGCAATGGAAAAGGAAAACGTAAACAGAAAGATACTATAGAAGCAAACTTTTGCTGGCTAGCAAATGTTCCAGGTGCTCCAACAGACATTGGTGGCTTGAAATGAGGAAGGACAAGAAAGCTGTCAAATGAAATTGCTCTTTTTTGTGGCTTTCTGTTGACCTTCAAAACTTTCCCAATCTTCTAGCTTCCCGCTGATCCTAGCCACTTTGTATGCCTTCACTTTCAATTTGATAGCCACCCTTATTGCCTGAGACACCGATGGTAGATTGCCCCTTTTCCTACAGTCCTCTTTCACCGGTAGATACTTCTGCTGAGCACTTTGAAAAATTGCTTTGAAAACCCTCCACTGCTTGTCAACTGTCCCACTGTAAAGTCTTTGCTTCCAGTCAACTTTATCCAACCCCTCCCTCATCCTATTGAAATCTCCTTTGCTTGAGGGTAAACTGCTTGAGTCTATAATCAAGGAAGAATAACAAGACATCTAGATAGAAATTCTCCCATTGGATCGACACAGCATTGGTTCATGAAGGGCAGGTCATGCTTAACTAATCTTTTAGAATTCTATGAATATATTTTAAAAAGCTGAACAATGGGGACCCAGTAGATGTGGTGTATCTAGATTTTCAAAAGGCATTTGACAAGGTGCAGCACAAAAGGCTGCTGCATAAGATGAAGATGCATGGCGTTATGGGTAAAGTAGTATCATCGATAGAGGATTGGTTGACTGACAGGAAGCAAAGAGTGGGAATAAATGAATGCTATTCTGGTTGGCAATCAGTGACTAGTGGTGTGCCTCAGGGATCAGTTTTGGGACCGCAATTATTCACAATTTTTGTGGATGATTTGGAGTTGGGGACCACGAGCAGTGTGTCAAAGCTTGCGGATGACACTGAGTGGCAGAACAAAGTGTGCAGAGGACTGTGAAATTTTGCAAAGGGATATAGATAGTTTAAGCGGGTGAGTAAAGATCTGTCAGATAGGATACAATGTTAATAAATGTGAAGCTATCCATTTTGGTAGGAGTAACAGGAAAAAGGACTATTCTTGAATGATAAAAAAGATGCAGCATGCTGCTATACAGAGGGACCTGGGTGTCCTTGTGCATGAGTCACAGAAGGTTGGTCTGCAGGTACAACAAGTAATTAAGAAGGCACATGGAAGTTTGTCTTCATTGCTAAATGGATTGAGCTTAAAAGCAGAGAGGTTATGTTGCAGCTGTACAAGGTGCTGGTGAGGCCACAGTGTGTAGCTTTGATCTCCTTACTTGAGAAAGGATGTACTGGTACTGGAGTGGGTACAGACTCCTCTGGGATTCACTAGGTTGATTCCGGAGTTGAGGGGGTTGGCTTATGAGGAGAGACTGAGTAGACTGGGATTATATTCATTGGACTTTAGAAGAATGAGGGGAGATCTTATAGAAACATTAAATTATGAAGGGAATAAATAAGATAGCAGTACAGAGGCTGTTTCACTGGTAGATGAAACTAGGACAAGAGGGCATAGCCTCAAAATTTGAGGGAGCAGATTTAGGACTGAAATAAGAAGCAACCTCTTCACTCAGAGGGTTGTAAAGCTATAGAATTCCTGCCCAGTGAAGTAGTTGAGACTTCTTCAGTCAATGTTCTTAAAGCTAAAATAGATCATTTTTTGAACAGTAACGGGATTAAGGGTTATGGTGAGATGGTGTGTAAGTGGAGCTGAGACCATGAAAAGATCAGCCATGATCTTATTGAATGGCGGAGTCGGCTCAAAGGGCCAGACGGCCTACTCCTGCTCCTAGTTCTTATGTTCTAATGACAGGAGCAGCAAAGCATCAAGATGGCAAAGGAGTTTAAGGGGTCCAACTGAGAAACACAGGAAATGGTGAAGGGCTCGAAAAAGACTATCTTTCGGATGCAGTGCAATCAGTGCACCCCAGCTCAGGCTAACTTGGAGCAGCCAACAACTCAGCTGGCTCAGTAAAGTAATTGCAGTCTGACATTTTGAGGAACAGCAAATCCTTTTTACAATAAACTGTACAATACAGAGTCCCACAGAAGCACAGCCTCCCTGTCGGTCCTCTCCTTTATTACAAAAGGCTTAGGCAGCATGTCGGAGAATCTTGACAAGCTGTTAACACTGACTAAGATAGCTGACTAAGGCTCTCCTGTCTTTTGAAAGGGTAGAACTCCTGAGAACTTAGTGTTGTTGAGTTTGGCCTGATCAGCCATAACCTTCTGGAGATATACAGGGGTATGCATGCTTCTCGTAGGCAATGTGTTCAAGCTGTGAGAAAAGGCATCAGCACTCTCATAGACAAGTGGAGGAAGGAAATTACAAATTGCCTTGCTGAATGCAAACCACAAAGTTCTGACAAGGGTCAATTGTCAATTGGGTCAGATCTGACTTGGATTTAATAACAGACTCTGATCAGATGTTGTGTTGTACCCATGATTTGGAGATGCACTGGGGTGTACAAAATTAAAAATCACACAACACCAGGTTATAGTCCAACAGGTATAATTGGAAGCACTAGCTTTCAGAGCACCGCTCCTTCATCAGGTGGTTGTGATGAAGGAGCAGCGCTCCGAAAGCTAGTGCTTCCAATTAAACATGTTGGACTATAACCTGATGTTGTGTGATTTTTAACTGTGTTGTTCCCAGTAGGAAAAGTTCTGACAGCGTGAGTTACTCCAGGGATAACGTCACCTCTTTATGGGATCGATCTGTTGGCTTATCAGGGAGGAGAAAGTGAGGACTGCAGATGTTGGAGATCAGAGTCAAAGAGTGTGGCACTGAAAAAGCACGGCAGGTCAGGCAGTATCCGAGGAGCAGGAGAGTTGATGTATCGAGCATAAGCCCTTCATCAGGAATGATTCAGAAACTCTTTGTCAGTTTCCTGATTAGATTAGATTAGATTAGATTCCCTACGGTATGGAAACAGGCCTTTCAGCCCAACAAGTCCACACTGACCCTCCACAGAGTAACCCACCCAGACCCATTCCCCTTTCCTATATTTACTCCTGACTAGTGCACCTAACACTATGATGAAGTGCTAATGCTCAAAACATCGACTCTCCTGCTCCTCGGATGCTGCTCGACTGGCTGTGCTTTTCCAGCACAACACTCTTCAACTGCTGGCTTATCAGTCTGGATCAGGAGAAGGCCTTTGGACAGAATATCACAAACACTGACATGATGGGTGTGCTGTTTAAACTGGAGTTTGTGGAGCGACTCTACAATTAAATGCCACTGCTCACCACAAACATCAGGAATATTAATTTCCATCCCTGGTGGGAGTCAGAATGTTTCCCAGTCAAACTGGAGTCAGGCCGGGTTACCCCCTCTCTCCTGCCTTGTTTGCATGTTGTGTAGATGGATTTACCGAGTCCATCAGGAAGGATACATGTCTCAGAGGATTGATGATCCCAGGCAGCAGAGGCTTGCAGGTCAAAATCTGCCTGTCCATGGACAACATTATGTCATCTTCTGTTCGGATCCACTGTTGGTACCATAGGCCATTGACTGTCTACAATCAGGTTGAATTGACCTCGGATAAACTGAAATGAGTGCAAGGTCATTTTTTTTTGGGATCAAGGCAGATTGATCCTTTGTCCCCTTCATCATCACTTTAAAACGCTGAGGATATGATTTCGAGGTAGGAACTGGGCACTGTGGAAAGGGCACTTCAAGTCAGATTGTTCATGTGTTCCTGGACTCTCTGTGCAATGGGACACTGCCCTTGAGACATTCACATTGATGAAGAGACTATTGGACACCTCTATCAGGAATGTGCCTTTGCAACGAAGATCTGCAGAGAGATGCAGTGATTTTTGTCCAGATTCATTCCAAGCAGTTCCATGATGCAGGATTCTATGCTCTCCGGGCTGTTGCCAGGGATATAACCGAGACAAACATCAACTGTTGTTGACGGACCATCAGTTCTACGAAAGACACTCATTGCTGTTGAGCAAGTGTTACACGCTAGAGCATTCCAAGGTCCAGGGCTACATGCTAAGGGTCAGGCTGAAGCTTGGGTCCGCGGCTACATAGGAGCAGCAGGGAAAAGTCACCATCTAAGGCCTTTTATCCATAGAGGAGCTGGAATGTAGAGAGCCATTTCAGCTGCACCTTTGTTACTGAATGTACACAGTCAATGTCATGAGTATTACAAATAGATTGAGGCAGGGCAACACACTAAATGGAGAAAAGTTACGCTGTTGCATTTTCTGTAAGGTCCAATTCAAAATGTTTTGGAATCTACTTTTAGATATTCCATAAATAAAGTGTATATGGGAGATCCACAAGCAAACTGCCCACAGGCTTTACTTTCTATTTTTATAATTCATGTGCACATTTCTTCCTTTTGTGCTACGAGTTAAGACAGCCCAGGAATATTGCACACATTGCAAGTGGGTGTGGGGGAAGAATGGGAGGTGGACAGCTGATAGCCATTTTTTTCTTTCCCTATCTCTCAGCCGACAGCTCCGAGAACATGTGTCCTCAGTTTAAATCTGTGGGCTGTGGATTGGGAGGAACACAGAGACAGATCTAAATACAAATTCCATCACATTCATTGTCTTTTTAAATAAAAAAATGAGGCAGTAGCCCACAGTTTTGATAGTTCTGCCGCCCCCTCAGATCTGACCTTATTTGTTGAAAGGTATATGTTATCCTGTACATTGTGAAAGCTTTGAACACACTTCTACTTTGGGATGAAAGACCAAGCTCAATTTGCATTTAATTACCATTGGTAAATAAACTTGAATAACTCTTTGAAATGTTATTTCCAAGCTCATTCAAAATATTTGATATCTCGTACTAAGGAGGTATTGAAGAACTAAATACTGCCGTTTTCTTTGAGAAGTGCCAGATTTTGAAACAAGCTGGTCTAAGAGACATTTATTTAAAGAGACCTTTGATCCATGGGGTTGTGGAAGATTGAGTAAGCAGGCGCTGACCTTTGTGTCTCATTGTTTATCTAAACGTGCCCTGCCAGTGAACACTGAGCTAAGCTATTCAACCCACTTCATATTTTGCTGTTATTTGAAAATGAGCTGAGATCTCGCTTATTCTTTTAATTCAATTATACAATTGCAACATTTAAGAGGCATTTGGATGGGTATATGAATAGGAAGGGCTTGGAGGGATATGGGCCGGGTGCTGGCAGGTGGGTCTAGATTGGGTTGGGATATCTGGATTAAAGTGGTGCTGGAAAAGCATAGCAGGTCATGTTTTGGGCAAAAGCCCTTCAGAATTCCTGATGAAGGGCTTTTGCCCGAAATGTCAATTTTCCTGCTCCTCGGATGCTGCCTGACCTGCTGTGTTTTTCCAGCACCACTTTAATCTAGACTCTGGTTGCCAGCATCTGCAGCCCTTGCTTTTACCTGGGTTGGGATATCTGGTTGGCATGGACAGGTTGGACCAAAGGGTCTGTTTCCATGCTGTACATCTCTATGACTCTATGACTCTAAATTGAGATGTGTAGATGGCTTTTGAACAACAGGTTTCAGTAAAATGCCTTAAAGATTGTGTGCAGTATGAGACGTCTTGTGGAACTGCCAATAAATAGATTACATTCAAATCAGATCCAGCAAATTGAGGCATTGAGGCTGAAGGCTGCAGCAACTTGGTATTCCATCACAAGCTATAACCCCATGTCCTAACATTTCCTCCACTTTACTTTTAATGTCAAGCCATGGGATGAGTCCCTGAGGTGTGCAAGACAATGTGCCAGAAGCAGCAGCAGACAAACCTAAGAATGAAACCCTGTTTTGTGCAGCATGGTGGCTCAGTGGTTAGCACTGCTGCCTCACAGCACCACAGTTCAATTCCAACCTTGGTTGTATGCATGTGTGGATTGTTGCACATTCTCCCTGTATCTGTAAGGGGTTGTTTCAGTATGCTTTCCACAGTCCAGGGGTGTGCAGGCTATAGGATTAACCATGGGAAATGCAGAGCTACAAGAATGGGGTGAGTCTGGTAGGGATACTCTTCAGAGGGTCAGTGTGCTCTCAATGGGCTGAATGGCCTGTTTTCATACTGTAGATATTCTATGCTCTATGAATGAGATAGCAACTCAGGCTGACACAAATGCGAGATGGCATAATAAGCATGCTAATTCAATAAAAGACCCCATAACTGATTGATCAGCACATCAGTACGAGAAGTAAAGTGGAAACATTTATAACCATCTTCAGCCAGAAATGCCAAATGGATGATTCATCTTGGTCTCTTCCTGAGATCCCAGCCAACATAGAAGCCAATCTTCAGCCACCCATCTGCTTCAGGATATCAAAGTTATGGATTTCAACAACTTCCTGGCTTAATATTGAGGATTTATGCTCCAAATGTGCCCCTAGTCAAACTTGTAGAACAACAACACCATTCAGATCTGCTGCTAATGTTGAAAATTTTCCAGCCTTATATTCTGTCTGCAAAAACAAAGTTAAACATTACACTACGCCAGGTTATAGTCAAACGGGTTTATTTGGAAGCACTAGCTTTCAGAGCACTGCTCCTTCATCAGGTAACTAGTGGGGCAGGATCATAGCATACAGAATCTATAGCAAATGATCACTGTGTCATGCAGTTAAAACGATATATTGAACAAACCTAGATTGCTGTTAAGTCTTTAATCTTTTAGAATGGGCTGCAGGTTTTGGCTCATTAATATGTAAATCCCAGAACTTCTTTTTAAGTCACCTTCTTGAGCTACCTAAAGATTATAACTTATATTAAAAAAAGTGACATCTCAGCTCAGACAATGTGTTAAAGGTGTGAGGTTAGAGTCTGTCTGTATCACAATTTTGAGCCAGATTGGTTCTATTTCCAAAGTAGGAATTTATAAAGTATGACATGGATTGACTGCCTGCAGATTGTGTGCTTTTTGAGCAAATATAGAATGTATCTGCAAATTCAATTCTGTAAATGCAAATCCACCCCATAAACTTATATATGCGTGTGTGTGTGTGTGAGGGAGAGAGAGAGTCTGAGTGTGATTGTACATGAGAGTGTGTCTTTGGTGCTTGGTGTGCTTGGTAGAGTGTGTGTGAGTGTGACAGAGTATAAGCCTGGGACAGGGTGTCTGCATGAGTGTGAGTGTAGGGGGTGTACATGTGTATATCTGAGAGAGAATGTGTGTGGGGGGGAGGGTCTGTGTGAGTTTGTGAGTATGTAAGAGTGTGTGTGTGTGTGTGTGCTTCTGTGTGTGCATGAAAGTGTATAGTGTAGTGGGGTCCCCTGTAGTGTGACATGAACCCAAGGTGCTGGTTGAGGCCATCCTCATGGGTAACAAACTTGGCTATCAGCCTCTGCTCAGCCAATTTGCGTTGTTGTTTGTCTCAAAGTCTGCCTTGGAGGATGGTCACCCAGAGGTCGGAGGCCGAATGTCCCTGACCACTGAAGTGTTCCCTGACTGGCAGGGAACACCCCTACCTGGTGATTGTTGTGCGGTGTCCATTCATCTCTTGTTGTAGTGTCCGTATATTTGTGTGACTCAGCCAACGTGGTCTATCTCATACAAGGCAGGCAAAATGCCCTGAGGCCTAGTACATTGGTGAGACCGAGCAGACGCTACAACAAGGGATGAATGGACATCTCACAACAATCACCAGACAGGGATGTTTTCTCCCAGTTGGGAACACTTCAGCGGTCCGGGACATTTGGCGTCAGATCTTCGAGAGACAGTCCTCCAAGGCAGACTTTGGGACAGACAACAACACAAAGTGAAGGTTAGAGTGTTGCTGGAAAAGCACAGCAGGTCAGGCAGCATCCAAGAAGCAGGAAAATCGACGGAGCCCGTCATCAGGAACACAGAGTGGCCGAGCAGAGGCTAATAGCCAAATCTGGTACCCATGGGGATGGCCTTAACTGGGACCTTGGGTTCATGTCACACTACAGCTGACCCCATTTCACTACACACACACACACACACACACACACACATAAATACATGTCCACACTCACACTCACGCACACACCCTCTCACAGGCTTTTACTCCGTCACACTCACACACACACACACACTGTACCAAGCATGCTCACATGCAAACACACACTCTCACACATGCACTCATACTCACACGCACACACTTCAAGGGATTGGAGGAACTGTAAGTGATTTAGGAAGGGGGCAAGAGAATCCTTAATGCGCTATCAGAGTTAGTTCACAAGCTCGTACCCAGTTAAAATAAAGAATACTTTTGAGTGCTGGTTGCAAGAAAATTTCTTGGCAACAGGGTTAGGAACACAGCATCAGGACATGATTTGGAGATGCTGGTGTTTGACTGGGGTGGACAAAGTTAAAACTCACACAAAAACAGGTTATAGTCCAAAAGGTTTATTTGGAAGCACTAGCTTTCATTACTTACAGTGTGGAAACAGGCCCTTCGGCCCAACAAGTCCACACCGCCCCGCCGAAGCGCAACCCACCCATACCCCTACCTAACACTACGGGCAATTTAGCATGGCCAATTCACCTGACCTGCACATCTTTGGACTGTGGGAGGAAACCGGAGCAAACCCATGCAGACACGGGGAGAACGTGCAAACTCCACACAGTCAGTCGCCTGAGGCGGGAATTGAACCCAGGTCTCTGGTGCTGTGAGGCAGCAGTGCTAACCACTGTGCCACCGTGCTGCCCTTTCAGAGCACTGTATACTCCACAACCACCTGATGAAGGAGCAGCGCTCCAAAAGCCAGTGCTTCCAAATAAACCTGTTGGACTATAACCTGGTGTTGTGTGATTTTTAACAGTGTCAGGACAGCTATCATGGGGAGTATAATTTGCAACACGGATTGGCTGGCAGGAGCACGTTGGTGGAATTTTTGTGCCATTCTATGCAATTTCAGAAATTGTGAGAGTACCTCTCTCCCCGTCTTCCTTAAGGCTGTGTGACTGAGATCACTTTTGTGTACATCATTTGTATAATGTAACTACCCTCCACTCGTTGCATTTTGCCTGAGGAAACAACAGCCTTTATGAGGAGTAGTAGCAGAGTTGTGGTTGCCTCAGTGTGGAGATGAAGTACTCGGTGTTTGATTATGCACGTGTTTCTGTTGACTCGTCTCTGTTCTTTGTGCTGTTAGTCAGGTATTTGTGAATAAACTCCTGTTTCACATAAAAACCGGTGAGTCATCTCTGCGTACCTTCAACACATCAAATACAAAGGGAAAGACTTTTTTAAACATACACAGTAAATAGATTTTTCTGGTTTTGTCTGTTCCTGTGTAATTCCTGTAAATTCAACCATACCTCTATTGGCTGACACCACGCTGGTGTGAGTTGAAAAATGTGGTGCTGGAAAAACAGCAGGCCAGACAGCACCCAAGGAGCAGGAGAATTGACGTTTCGAGCATCAGCCCTTCTTCAGGAATGAGGCTGGTGTGCCAAGTGGGCTGAGATAAAAGATAAGGGGGAGGGAATTTGGGGGAGGGTCGCTGGGAATACGATTGGTGGAAGGAGGTGAGGGTGAGGGTGATAGGCCGGAGAGGGGGTGGGGGTGGAGAGGTCGGGAAGAAGATCGCAGGTCAAGAGGGCGGTGCTGAATCTGGGGGTTGGGACTGAGATAAGGTGGGGGGAGGGAAAATGAGGAAGCTGGAGAAATCTACATTCATCCCGTGTGGTTGAAGGGTTCCTAGGTGGAAGATGAGGCACTCTTCCTCCAGGCGTCGTGTGGCCAGGGTCTGGCGATGGAGGAGGCCAAGGATCTGCATGTCATTGGTGGAGTGGGAGGGGGAGTTAAAGTGTTCAGCCACGGGGCGGTTGGGTTGGTTGGTACAGGTGTCCCAGGGGTGTTCCCTGAAACGTTCCGCAAGTAGGCGGCCAGTCTCCCCAATGTAGAGGAGACCACATCAGGTGCAGCGGATGCAATAGATGATGTGTGTGGAGGTGCAGGTGAATTTGCGATGGATATAGAAGGATCCATTGGGGCCTTGGAGGGAAGTGAGGGGGGAGGTGTGGGTCCAAGTTTTCCATTTCTTGCGGTTACAGGGGAAGGTGCCGGGAGTGGAGGTTGGTTTGGTGGGGGGTGTGGACCTGACAAGGGAGTCACGGAGGGAGTAGTCTCTCCTGAATGCTGATAGGGGTGGAGAGGGAACTATATCCCTGGTGGTGGGGTCTGCCTGGAGGTGACAGAAATGACGGAGGATGATACGATGTATCCGGAGGTTGGTGGGATGGAAGGTGAGGACCAGTGGGGTTCTGTCCTGGTAGCGATTGGAGGGGCGGGGTTCAAGGGTGGAGGTGCAGGAAGTGGAGGAGATGCAGTGGAGAGTGTCGTTGACCACATCGGAGGGGAAATTACGGTCTTTGAAGAAGGAGGCCATCTGGGTTGTTCGGTATTGGAACTGATCCTCCTGGGAGCAGATGCGGCGGAGACAAAGGAATTGGGAATATGGGATGGCGTTTATACAGGCGGCAGGGTGGGAGGAGGTGTAGTCTAGGTAGCTGTGGGAGTCGGTCGGTTTGTAGTAAAACCGCTGGTGTGGACAGGGATTCTGCTGATCATTACACTATTCTAACAATATCACCTTTGGGGACAGGACAGTCTGAAGGACTGTTAATGAGGTTTGTATTGATTCTTTGACAGGCCTGATAATTACAATTAGCTCATCTGTTGTAACAATTTGTGAACATTACATGTTTCAAACAGATAGGTGACTGAATGATAGAATCCTTAAAGTGTGGAAGCATGCCATTTGGCCCACTGAGTCCACACTGACCCTCTGAAGAGCAGCCCACCCAGGGCCACCTCCCCCTCTAACACTGCATTTCCAAATGCTCATCCACTTAACCTGCACATCCCTGGTCTATGGGAGGAAACCAGAGAAAACCATGCTGACACGAGGAGCATGCGCAAACTCCATGCAGACAGACCCTGAGGGTGGAATCAGAGCCGTGTCCCTGGCACTGCGAGGCAGCAGTGCTAACCACTGAACCACTGTGCTACACCAAGTGAAGCAAGTGCGAGGTCTTGCACTTTGGCAAAAAGAATAAAAGCACGGACTACTTTCTAAATGGTGAGAAAATTAATAAAGCCAAAGCACAAAGGGATCTGGGAGTGCTAGTCGAGGATTCTCTAAAGGTAAACATGCAGGTTGAGTCTGTGATTAAGAAAGCGAATGCAATGTTGTCTCTTATCTCAAGAGGGTTGGAATAAAAAAGCAGAGATGTACTACTAAGAATTTATAAAGCTCTGGTTAGGCCCCATTTGGAGTACTGTGTCCAGTTTTGGTCCCCACACCTCAGGAAGGACATACTGGCACTGGAACGTGTCCCGGATGATCCCTGGAATGACAGGTCTAGCATATGAGGAACGGCTGAGGATACTGGGATTGTATTCGTTGGAGTTTAGAAGATTAAGGGGAGACTTAATAGAGACGTACAAAATAATACATGGCTTGGAAAAGGTGGATGCTAGGAAATTGTTTCTGTTAGGCGAGGAGACTAGGACCCGTGGACACAGCCTTAGAATTAGAGGGGGTCATTTCAGAACAGAAATGCGGAGACATTTCTTCAGCCAGAGAGTGGTGGGCCTGTGGAATTCATTGCCACGGAGTGCAGTGGAAGCCGGGATGCTAAATGTCTTCAAGGCCGAGATTGATAGATTCTTGTTGTCTAGAGGAATTAAGGGCTACGGGGAGAACGCTGGTAAGTAGAGCTGAAATGCGCATCAGCCATGATTGAATGGCGGAGTGGACTTGATGGGCCGAATGGCCTTACTTCCACTCTTATGTCTTATGGTCTTATGGTCTTATGAAGTAAGACATAAAATGCTGGGAAAGGGCAGCAGATGTTTGGCTTCACCTGTGGAGAGGAAAATTGAGGTAGTGCTTCAGGTTAACGACTTTTACTCAGAGCTGGGTCAAATTAGATGGGAAATATTAGACTTTAAGCAAGTGAAGGTGTATTCATTACAAAGTGTTTACTGAAGTGAACCCAATAGGGTTGCCCCATGGTTGCGGTCATGTGATTATGGCAGATGCTTGTACGAGGTGGCATTTCAAACCAAACCTCTCCCTTTTCATTAAAAAATGCATGCATTATCACATACATTTTAAATTACTAATGTTACAAAAGATAGCTAACTGTTCCCATGCATGAGTAGTTGATTATTCCCCTCAGTCTCTCATATGCATTGCACACGAAGTCCTTAAGTCATGCTTGTCACTTAATGGAGCATGTGCATATTTCTGTGGTTGGCTGTTCATCTGGATGATGTGGTTTCCCCAGGGAGTGTGTACCAACAGTTGTAGCTGTTGCTATTCCCTATCTTTTGTTGGTTTGCTGTGGATGTCTGTGTCTGATGGTTGATGGGTAATCTGTAAAGGTGGTGGATTCGCCTCTTGATCGGTGACTTGCAGCTGAGGAACAGTTTCTCCTGTAGTGCCTGATGTGTTTGCGGATGTGCCACTCTGATCTTGTTGCTCACTCTGACTACATACACTTGAGCTAACAACTGCTAGATGCAGCTCCCAGGTTTCTGTATGATTGCTCTGGTGATGTTCATTGCCACCTCAGTCTTTCCACTTGGCTGAGGGATGGTGTGCATTCTGCAGGTTACATTTATTCAGTTCATCTGTCAATTGAAGTTACCCACTAGCTTTGTATTATTCAGGTTACATCAGTTGCGATCACAGACCAGACCACCAATTTTCTGTATGATCCCGATGAGATCACCAAAATTATATCACGAGCTGAACAGCAATGCAATCTGTAATACAAGTACAATTTACGTCTACTTAATTCTGTGATCAAACTCCCTCAACCACACTTCTAATTATGATAAAGGCTTTCTTGACAATCCTTCCTTATTGTAGGATAAATTGAAATATTGCCATCTAGCAACCTTTAGAACTGATTGTTACATTTTACAGGGCACACCGGCTTGCCTGACACAATGGGATACACAAGACATGGATACCATCACACCTGCCTTCATTTTGTTAATTTAACCCATGCCCAGCATTGCCTTGATTGTTTATTCTATGAGAAACTAATGTTGCTGCCCCTTGTTGTTTCTTAATTCTGCCCAAAATGAATCCACATTTAGACCTTTCAATCTAAGATCATCTCTTACTAATACACTGTTTTCATCCCTTATTGTGAGTACTAACAAAGCCATGTTTCCTGATTATTCCTAAATGTGGAACATTCAGAAGCTGAAAGAGTTAGAAACAGAATGGAATAAATTTTCCAAGCTCCTTCACTCAGTCCAGGTGTTACTCTAGGCAGGCTACAATCAGATCCCTGTCAGTAAACTATCTCTCGAGAAGGAACAGGATAGTTGCAACAACTGAAATCAGATTAAACTAACTAACAGATCAATTAATTGCAGGTGCTCTCCAGCTTAAAGCTGGTTTACCCCTGCTTCAGACTGGAAGAAACTTTAACTTTGCCTGAGCTTACAGTAAATTTCTCTTAAATGCAAAATACAGGCCAGATGAATTTTTTAGAAAGTGATTAACCCTAAGGATTCTTTCACTTACCAATTTCCCAAATTCTCAATCAGTCCAAGCTGCAAGGCGTGAGTTAAAATGAAGATCTGATTTTGAATTATGACAAAGTGTCATAAAACACACGGCAGGATAATACTGACGTTACAAGTTAATACAGACTTTGCTTCAGGCGCTGAGTTGTGTAAAGCCAGGAAATCCAATTGTTGTAAAAAGCCCTTCAGAGTTTAATTGTGTTGCGAGAATAATGACATGAGTGATTACTCCTCACTTTACACGCAGAATATACTGCCTTGGATTCTTTGTCTTTTATTATATGAGGATCTGAAAGAGACCTTCTGGTTCCTGTGTCAATAACTCAGTTTAATTGTTCTCCAATCTATAGTTCAGAAGTCAGATGAGATAGCTGCTTTGTTTTGTCTCAAGTGAGATTCCTGAGATGACTGGCTTGGGACATGGCACCTGTGTGAATGTAGGGTTTTCACTGACACAGGACTCTTCCCATTCAATGACTACATTTTTATATCAGATGCCACTGTCACATTTTGTTCCAGTATAAACACACCAGTGTTCTGTGAGCAATTTTGTGCAAAGACAGTTTTGCAACTAGTCCATTTCAATATTTCATCTTTTAATAAGATTATTTAATATTGATGCCAAAGAGCAGTCCAAAACAGAATCTTGTGAAAAAAAAAATTAAATTTTTATAGAAAATCTTATGGTACAGTAGTAGTGTCCCTTCCCCTGGATTCCCCTGGATGTGGAGGAGTCAGTGTTGGACTGGGCAAAGTTAAAAATCACACAAAACCGGGTTATAGTCCAACAGGTTTATTTGGAAGCACTAGCTTTCAGAGCGCTCCCATCACCTGGTGGTTCATAGAGTCATAGAGATGTACAGCAAGAAAACAGACCCTTCGGTCCAACTTGTCCATGCCGACCAGATATCCCAATTCAATCTAGTCCCACCTGCCAGCACCCGACCCATATCTCCCCAAACCCTTCCTATTCATATATCCATCCAGATGCGTTTTAAATGTTGCAATTGTACCAGCTTCCACCACATCCTCTGACAGCTCATTCCATACATGTACCACCCTCTGAGTGGAAACGTTGCCCCTTAGGTCTCTTTTATATCATTTCCCTCTCACCCTAAGCCTATGCCCTCTAGTCCCCCACCCCAGGGAAAAAACTTTGTCTATTTATCCTATCCCCATACCCCTCATAATTTAATAAACCTCTATAAGGTCACCCTTCAGCCTCCGATGCTCCAGGGAAAACAGCCTTAGCCTATTCAATCTCTCCCTATAGCTCAAATCCTCCAACCCTGGCAACATCCTTGTAAATCTTTTCTGAACTCTTTCAAGTTTCACAACATCTTTCCGATAGGAAGAAGACCAGAATTACATGCAATATTCCAACACTGTACAGCTGCAACATGACCTCCCAACTCTGGTACTCAATACTTTGACCAATAAAGGAAAGCATGAACAGGGAGAACTAGCCATTTGGATACAGAACTGGCTCAAAGGTAGCAGACAGATGGTGGTGGTGGAGGGTTGTTTTTCAGACTGGAGGCATGTGACCAGTGGAGTGTCACAAGGATCAGTGCTGGCTCCACCAGTTTTCATCATTTATATAAATAATTTGAATGTGAGCATAAGAGGTACAGTTAGTAAGTTTGCAGATGACACCAAAATTGGAGGTGTAGTGGACAGCGAAGAGGGTTACCTCGGATTACAACGGGATCTTGATCAGATGGGTCAATGGGCTGAGAAATGGCAGAATGAGTTTAATTCAGATAAATGGATGTGAACATAGGAGATACAGTTAGTATGTTTGCAGATGGCACCAAAATTGGAGGTGTAGTGAACAAGCGAAGAAGGTTATCTCAGAGTACAACGGGATCTTGATCAGATGGGCCAATGGGCTGAGAAGTGGCAGATGGAGTTGAGATAAATGTGAGTTGCAGTATTTTGGAAAAGCAAATCAGACTATGACTTATACACTTAATAGTAAGGTCCTCGGTGCATGTATGGAATGAGCTGCCAGAGAAAGTGGTGGAGGCTGGTACAATTACAGCATTCAAAAGGCATCTGGATGGATATATGAATAGGAAGGGTTTAGAGTAGAGTAGATTCCCTACAGTTTTGAAACAGGCTCTTCGGCCCAACAAGTCCACACCGACCCTCCAAAGAATAACCCATTTTCCTACCCTACATTTACCCCTGACTAATGCACCTAACACAATGGGCAATTCAGCATGGCCAATTCACCTGACCTGTACATCTTTGGATTGAGGGATATGGGCCCAGTGCTGGCAAATGGAAGTAGATTAGGTTGGATTCCTGGTTGGCATGGATGAGTTGGACCGAAGGGTCTGTTTCCATGCTGTACATCTCTATGACTTTATGTAAATGCGAGGTTCTGCATTTTGGGAAAGCACACCTTAGCAGGACTTACACATTTAATGGAAAGGTCCTAGGGAGTGTTGCTGAACAAAGAGATCTTGGAGTGCAGGTTCATAGCTCCTTGAAAGTGGAGTTGCAGGTAGATAGGATAGTGCAGAAGGCATTTGGTATGTTTCCTTTATTGGTCAGAGTATTGAGGTGGTTGTGGAGTATAAAATCATATGACACAGAATTTATAACAAAAGATCTTTTGCTATAAACATCAACTCTCCTGCCCCTCGGATGCTGCCTGACCGGCTGTGCTTTTCCAGCACCACACTTTTTGACTCCTATCTCCAGCACCTGCTGTCCTCACTTTCTCCCAGAGTGTGTATGCAACAGAGTGAAGCAGAGGGAGATGCAGCATGTGTGAGAGAGTGAGTAAAAGACTGAAAACTGGGCAGTGCACAGGAGAAAGGGGAACTGGGTGAGAAGGGATAAAAGAGATGGGGGGTGTGAAAGTGGAGGAATGTGTAAGGGAGTGAGCGAGAAGTGAAGTGATAGAGAGGTGAATATGTGGGAGGCAATAAGACAGAAGTGTAGCCAGTATACAGGGTGACAGAGTGAAAGACAATGTGAGGGAGTGAGAGAGTGAGGGGGTGGTTGAGAGTGTCTGGGGGGATGACAGAAAGGCAGAATGTGTGTGACAGAGAAAGACAGAGCATGTCTGATGGAATGAGTTAAGTGACAGAATGTGAAGAAATGAATGAGAGAGAGACATTGTGAAGGAGTGAGTGTATGTGTGAGGGAGTGAGAGTGTAAGAGAGTGATCATAAAACGCCATCTTAGATTCTAAATCTCAATCTGTTAGAAGTACAGATTGAGTTGTTCCTCAAAGAGCATAGTAGTGGGAGAATCATACTGAGGTTGTACATTGGTGAGGCCTTTTCAGCAGTACTGTGTCCAGTTCTGATCAACCTGCAAAAGGAAGGATATTATTAAGCTGGAGAGGCTTCAGAAAAGATGTACCAGGATGTTGCTGGGAATGGAAGGTTTGAGTTATAAAGAGAGGTTGGGTAGGCTGGGACTTTTTTCTCTGAAGCATAGGAGGTTGAGAGATGACTTGATAGAGGTTTATCAAATCGTGAGAAATTAAGATAGAGTTAATAGACTTTTCCTTACAATGAAGGATTTCAAGACTAAGGGGCATATTTTTAAGGTGAGAGCGGAGAGATTTAAAAAAGACATGGTGGTAATTTTTTTTACACACAGGGTGACTCGTGTGGAATGAGCTTCCAGAGGAAGTGGTGGATGTGCATATTATTACAATGTTTAAAAGAATACATGAATAGGAGAGGTTTGGATGGAAATGGGCCAGAAGCAGGCAGGTGGGAATACTTTAGTTTGGGATTATGTTCGGCACGGACAGGTCGGACTGCAGGGTTTGTTTCTGTGCTGTCTGATTCTATGACTCTATGTAACAGTTAAATGGTAGCACACAAGACATTACCGTTGTCAAGTATGTTTCTTTGCCCGTGATTGCTGGGTTTTCCTTCTTCTCTGAGATATTTTCATTTCAGTGTGGGGCTTGAAGTTCAGAAGTGCTGAGGGAATGCTGCTTGGCATTTTTGTACAATAATCCTCGAATCTGCCACATTAATGGAGCACACTATGGAGCAGAATGTGAAGCATTCCACTCAGTAGGTCTGACAGCACCTGTGGAGAATGAGACAGAGTTAACAGTTCAGGTCATTACCTTTCACAAGAATGGATTGATCAGAATTGCAACCTGACTGAGCAGTGATGGGAGAGTAAAAGATGAATCAGCAGGAAGACAGTGATGAAGAGAAAACAAAACAAGGGGGGTCAATGGCCTATTGGCTTTGACGCTAGACTATTAGTCCAAAGACCCAGGTAATGTTCTGGGAACTTGACTGCAAATCCTGCAGTAGCAGATCTTGAAATTTGAAATCAATAGAAAGCTGGAATTAAAGTCTGATGACGATTGTCAGGAAAACCCATCGGATTCACTGATATCCTTTCGAGAAATAAGAATTCCATTCTTACCTGGTCTGGCCTTTGTGCGACTCCAGACCTGTATCAATGTGGTCCCTCTGGGCAATTAGGGACGGGAATTAATACTGTCCCATCAGTAATGCTCACAACCTGTGAATTAGAGAAAAAAATCTCACTCGCTCTCACTCTTACAGGCACCAGCTCAGATTCTGACACTACATGTGCTTTAGCGACTAGTTTAAAATCCGGATCTGTATATGATGATTTTTCACGTGTGTTTTGTTATGAAATAAATTGAAAAGTGTTGTATCGTGTCAGCACTCTCCGGCACCATCTTAAACTACAGGAAAACAAACTAAAATGCAGACTGCACAGGTGGAAAATAAAGCAGTAAAGATAAAGCATTCCACTTTAGAGTTCTGCTTGTTAAGTGCTCAGCTGTGGGACATAGGCCCAGTGGCCAGGCAAGAGTCCCCTTCACCGTGACAACGCCGCTGAGACAAATGTTGCCGCTCTTCAGTGCCTCTCACATCCACTGATGATTCCTCACTGGATTCGCCAATGCAGATTCCACCAATGGCATTAGGTACCTCAATGCCATGAGTTGCCTTTGGGTCCACCTCGATGAGATGCAGGCGCAAGTGGCTGCAGCTTGTGAGGGGCCTCAAGAGAGAGACCTATGAGAAAAGGCTGACAGGAACCACAGGGGAATCCTTGGTGCAGCCAGAAAGTTGTCCATCATGACCAGGGAGCGTGGAGGAGACCGACACAGAGCTTTATCAACAAGTGGAACTGTCATTGCCAGCATGGAGCTGGTAACCAACTCCCTCTACACAATAGCAAACCTGACGTTAACGCAGAGCCTGGTAACTGCTCATTGAGCATCCATTGCAGCTCAAACAGAAGTCACCCCAAAGTTGATTGCTGTGATATTGAAACCCCAGTGGAAGTCATGATATCTTGGTTTTCAGTTCATGATCTGTCTCCAGCTCATTACCATAATTACTGAGGTAGTGCTGCACGATAGTATCCACCTTCCCACCACTGCCACCTGCCAGGGGCATTGCTATCAGCCAACCAGCCCAGACACCTGACTCCCAGAATGCCATTTGATAATATAGTCTCAGCCTAGTCTTACGAGCAAGAAGGGTGTGTGCAATGGTTCAGTGGTTAGCACTGCTACCTCATAGTGCTTAGGTTCTGGATTCGATTCCAGCCTCAGGTGACTGTGTGGAATTTGCACGTTCTTCCTGTGTCTGTGTGGGTTTCCTCCGGGTGTTCCAGGTTCCTCGTACAGATTGGGGATGGGAAACGCAGGGTTACAGGAATAAGGTAGGGATTGGGTCTGGATGTGATGCACTTTGGAAGGCTGGTGTAGACTCAATGGGCTGAATGGCCTGTTTCCACACTGAGGGAGAGGGTAAGGCATGAGACTGTTGTTGAATGGAGAATTCTGTATTCATTGGAATTGGATGAGCTCATCATGGAGAGCCTGTTCAGAAATGTGCTGCGTTGTTAGACTTTTCCATTTCTCAACTTCAATCTCTCCTTCCCCCGAGTTCTCAGAATGATTGTGAGATTAGATTAGTTCCCTACAGTGTGGAAACAGGCCCTTCAGCCCAACAAGTCCACAAAGACCCTCTGCAGAGAAACCAACCCAGACCCATTTTCCTCTGACTAATGCACCTAACACTATGGGCAACTTAGCCTGGCCAATTCACCTGACCTTCACATCTTTGGATTGTGGGAGGAAACCTGAACACCCGGAGGAAACCCACACAGACACGGGGAGAATGTGTTAACTCCACACACAGAGTCACCCAAGGCTGGAATCGAGCCTGGGTCCCTGGTGCTGTGAGGCAGCAGTGCTAACCACTGAGCCACTGTGCCGCCCCTAAAGGTTAGACCTTATCACACACTTTGGTTGGTATTACAGGACTCCATCAGAGTGGACCAAGAAATGGAAAGGTTGCTAATATAGCCCATTGAGGAACTCAGTTTTATTTTACAGCACAACCACGATTAACCAAACAAGGCGGGCAGGGAGTATTTTGTTCACATAACTGATTGTTCAGTTAACGATAACTTTTTTATGGGACCTTGAGATCTTGCTCAGATAATCTGATATTCGGACAATTGATGTTCGAATAACCGAGGTTGTTCTGTACATGGCGACAGAGTTGTGTGTGTGTATGGATTCTGCATCAGAGTCATGATCCAGGCAGTTAGTGAATAGCTCCTGTCACACAGCAGCCACTCTCTGGTGTGTTGGAATGGAGAAGATGTATACAGTTCAGATGACAATTGCAGAGTGAAATATCATGACTTTTATCAAGATGCTGGATGTTGATCTGGATTATTTCATTTAATTTTATTTTCTTTCAAGATCCGTGTGTGGCATCAGCTGCAAGTTAATGCTGCAATTTACACCAGCATGCCAATTGCTATACACAGAGCAGGCATACAACTGTGTACCATACAGGGAACCATACTGTGTACCATGCCAGCCTATCACCCTCACCCTCACCTCCTTCCACCTATCGTATTCCCAGCGCCCCTCCCCCCAAATCCTCTCCCCCCTTCCTTTTATCTCAGCCCGCTGGCACACCAGCCTTATTCCTGAAGAAGGGCTTATGCCCGAAACATCGATTCTCCTACTCCTCGGATGCTGCCTGTTTTTCCAGCATCACATTTTTCAACTTTGGTCTCTAGCATCTGCAGTCCTCACTTTCTCCAACATTGATGAGATGTTGGGTACAGCTACAAAGCTGATAGTTTCTGAGGCTGCATCTCCTTCAGCTTGTGCTACATTGTCAGAGTTGGGATGCACAGAGACCAAGTGACACATGTGCAGTCACCAGCACCCTGTATTTGGGAAGGATACAACCATCACACAGTCACATGCTCCCTTCTTGCCTGCTTCTTTCCAGAAAGAGATAATAATATGTATCTAGTCCTATGTCAGTTTCCTAGACCAGCCTTCTCCTTTTCATTGTGGACACCATTCCTGATACACATCCATTCCCACGCCAAGATAGCCTGTGAGTTCCCAAACTGAACAACCAAATCAGTCCCTATCCACAATCTTAAACCTTCACTTCTTCTACTGCAGAGAATGACAGCAATGTTTACCTTTTATAAGGGTTCATGCAGCAACTCTCCAAGGCTCTGAACTAGAAACCTCTACCACTGAGAAAAACGGGGGTATCAGTTGTAGGGGAACACCACCGCTTGCAGATTCCCTTCCAAGTCAGGCACCATCCTGACTTGTAACTGCATCAATGCTCATTCTCTATTACTGGGTCAAACTTTTTTTTTTTTTTTTTTTAGATTAGATTAGATTACTTACAGTGTGGAAACAGGCCCTTCGGCCCAACAAGTCCACACCGCCCCGCCGAAGCGTAACCCACCCATACCCCTACATCTATATCTACCCCTTACCTAACACTACGGGCAATTTAGCATGGCCAATTCACCTGACCTGCACATCTTTGGAGTGTGGGAGGAAACCGGAGCACCCGGAGCTTTTGAAGCTCATTTCCGAACAGGATGATCGATCTACCTGCACTGCAAGGACTGTCCTAATTCAAGAAGACAACCTACCACCACCTTCTCCAGGGCAACTGGCACGAGCAATAAATGCTGGTCTTGCCAGTGGTGTTCACATCCCATGAATAGAAACCAAATGTTTCACAGAAAAGGGTGCAGTGGCACAGGAGCAGCACAGAGCTAACATTGTTCCATTAAACAGAACAAAGGCAAAGGAAACCAGAGCAGGACTTATATACTTTTAATGGGAAGGACCGGGGGAATGTCGCTGAACAAGAGACCTTGGAGTGCAGGTTCACAGTTCCTTGAAAGTAGTGTCACAGGTAGATAGAATATTGAAATTTGGTATACTTTCCTTTATTGGTCAGTGCATTGAGTATAGGAGTTGGGAGGTCATGTTGCGGCTGTACAGGACATTTGTTAGGCCGCTTTTGGAATATTGCGTGCAATTCCAGTCTCCTTCCTATCGGAAGGATTTTGTGAAACTTGAAATGGTTCACAAACGATTTGCAAGGATGTTACAGGGAGATGTTGAATAGGCTGGGGCTGTTTCCCCTAGAGGGTTGGAGGCTGAGGGGGTGACATTTTAGAGGTTTATAAAATCATGAGGGACATGGATAGGATAAATAGACAAGGTCTTTTCCCTGGGGTGGGGTACACCTGAACTAAAAAGCAGAGGTTTAGGATAAGATGGGAAAAATTTAAAACGGACCTAAAGGGGCAACTTTATCACACAGATGAGCTGCCAGAGGAAGTGGTGGAGGCAGGTACAATTGCAACATTTATAAGGTATCTGGATAGGTATATGAATAAGAAGGGTTGAGAGGGATATGGGCCAACTGCTGGCAAACGGGACTAGATTAGGTTGGGATACCTGGTCGGCATGGACAAGTTGGACTGAAGTGTCTGTTTCCGTGCTGTACATTGCTATGACTCAATAACAGCTGTCAATTAAGGATGGCTTCCTCTAGTCATCTAGCAAAAGGATTGAAATCTATACTAGATAATATGAGAAAGATAACCAGAGACATACAATGTGAAAATAAGTCGTCATTGATTCTGAAAGGCTATCAAATCTGACAAACCTGATAAAATTATCTGACAACGCAATCAAATATTTTTAAAGAGGTGCTACATATTAAGTGCACAGCAGGACACACCCAGCCTGACTAACTGATGCTCCACTGACCTCCTCTCAATCATCTGCAAAGCGATAGCTTGTGCCATGGACAGTGGCATTTCCACAGCGATAGCCAGCTCACGGATGCTCTGTTTGGGTTCTGCCAGGACCACTCAGTTCCTGACCTCATTATGGACTCAGTCCAAATATGGGTAAAATTGCTGAATTTGAGAAAGGGGTGTAGACTGTCCTTAACAACGAGGTATCATCTGACCAAGAGTAGCATTAAGAAACCTGAGCATAGTGGAGTCATTGGAAACTAAGAGGAAATATTTTCACTGGTTACAGTCAGATTCAGCACATACAAATCTGGTGTGGTTGTTGGAGGGTAATCAGCCCAACAATAGGACATCTCTGCAGGAGTTCCTCAGGGTATTGTCCAAGGCACAACTCTCTTCAGCTGCAAGTGGGTAGTAATCTTGACTTCTGCCTGATGGATTGTGGATAGGCTTTGGTGAGTCACGTCAGTTAATTGTCACAGTATTCCTAGCCTCTGATCTGCTCTTGTAGCCATGTTTATGTGGTGAATCCAATTGAGTTTCTGGTCAATTTCCATCACTGGCATTCAGTGGTGGTAACACCATTGAATGTCAAGGGGCTGTGGTTCAATGGCCTCTTATTGGAGATGGGCATTGCCTGGCATTTGTGTGGCGCAAATGTTACTTGATTTTAAAGGCTTCTGTCAATTTAGCACTGTTCTCACGAAAGGACCATCATTCTGCTTTGTCTGGCTAGACAGTCATGCCCTTTAGTTTCTGGCATCAAATTTGCAGATTTTTTATAGGAGTTCTCCAGTTTTCCTATGTTATTTGGAGGCTTGTGTTTTCTCTGCTTGGCTGAATTGGGAGTCAGGGTGGGATTTCCTGTGCTGTTGCAGTTATTAACATTCTTTGAAGGGCCATTCTGAAAAAAAAGTGTTAGTAAGAGGTTTTGCATTTTTGGCGGCGAGAGAATAAATAATAATGGAACAATAACCAGTGGAAAGTTAGATAGTATCGGAAGCACAATCATAACCATACTATTTTAATCCACAAATAAGTGCTGAGCAGGTAACGCATAGAAAACAAATATGACACTATGAACTTGCAGAATATTACTAATCATCTACAAATATTCTAACTCATTAATTTTCAATTTGTATAATGGAATCTTTTGATTCATTGGTGATCTACAGGCATGGAATCATACATCATTGTCAACATCTTGAGGAGTATAATGTATTGAAACAAAGCCTTGAAGGGGAGCAAAGAATTAAAAGACCAATGTTTGGAATCACAACAGCTCGATTTTTAAAGCAGGCCTGATCCTAGAAGATATATTTTTAGCATTTAATTGCATTACATTGTGCAGACTGCTATCACTGTCATCATTTCAAATGATTCACACCTGCCTGCTTTTCATTTTAATTCCTTCCAGGTCTGTTTCCGAGCTTATTTTTTATTTTGTATTAACGTTAGTCATTCACTGTTTGTTTCCAAGATACTGAATGCAATAATACGAGAAGCAGGACGAGACCATTGGCTTTTTAAACTTCTACTCCATTAGATAAGATAACTCAGCTGATTGTAGTCTTAACTCCAACTGCTTGTCTGGCCCCAATTAGGGGTAGGGAGAGATGGTGGGATAACTTATCCCTTTCTCCTCACCTGGGTTATCTGAAACAAGATGTAGAAGGAGGCTTTAGATGGAGTGTTTAAAGTACCTTGGAGCACTGTGATCCCCAATAATAGACACAAGGCTTGATTTCAAGTAAGTTTAAACCAGAAGAAAGGATCATGTTTATTCACAAAACACCATGAAATGTAAAAGCAACCAAAGCACTTACTCTGTCATGTACATGGACAGATACACAAGTAGAGAAGAAAGCTTGCAACCAGATTATTAACAGAGTAACTAGAAGTACATCACTGGGTGAAATAATCCCATGCTTTGGTTAGCTCAGTTAGCTGGATGGCTAGTTTGCAATGCAGAGTGATGCTAACAGCATGGGTTCAATTCCCTCACCAGCTGAGGTTGCCATGAAGGATTAAAAACCGAAACAATGGTGGATGCTGTAAATCAGAAACAAAGACAAGCTGGAAAAGCTCAGCAGGTCTGGCAACATTTGTGAAGAGAAATCAGAGTTAACGTTTTTGGTCTGAGGGAGGGTCACCAGACCCAAAATATTAACTCTGATTTCTCTCTCCGGATGCTGCCAGACGTGCTGAGCTTTTCCAGCAACTTCTGTTTTTGTACCATAAAGGATTCTCCTTCTCAATGTCTCCTCTCACCTGAGGCCTAGTGACCATCAGGATAAATCACCATCAGTTGTCTCTCTGTAACAAGCGTGCAGCCCTCTGGTCTGGTAAGACCATGGCAGCTTTACCTTTACTTTACATTTCGGACGTGGCTAGATTCTCTCCCTTGAGGAGAAATGAATGGAAGTTGCAAGTTTCTGGATTTCCAGACAAGTTTATGGCTCAGGTTTTGACGAGTGAAATCTTTATGGGTGAAAATGAATTAATTCCTTTCACACTGCCTGGGTAGGTTGGTTGCTAGGCAGTTTCAATTGTGTCACCAGAAATCAATGATCCTATTGTCCAGACAAATGACTTGAAGTTAGATGCCATTGTTGCACAATGGGGGGATGAAGGATGGTTTTTCACACCTTTCTTTGTCAATCTTTGAGCTTGCAAACACTGCATATTGGATTGTTGAGCTTTGAGTCTTGGTAAATATGCAGACAATGTGGTTTTACATTTTAAAGGCAAGGCATCCAACAATGTTCATTTACATTTCAAGAATTTTCCAACAGCTTGTGTTAGTTTTTTGCTTGAGTTGAAACTAAAATTGACATGCTGCAGCTATCTTTGCAACAGTTTGTCCGCATCTTAAAGTCAGTGTCAGAAAGTCCACATTGACGAAACGTGCATTTGTTTAAAGTGAAGAAAATGTTAGAATTACTGGACATTACACCATTTTAACTCTCTTGCTGATCAAAACTCAACCTAAATCAGCCTTCAATGGCCCTGTCTCCACTGATGATGGGGAAGAGAATTCCACAGATTAATATCATGCTGACAGATAAAAAAAAAGCCCTCCTTTTCTCAGTGTTAAGTGGGGGGACCACTCATTTTTAAACATAATCTTTCAAGTTGTAGACTCCCCCATAAGACAAATCATTCTGCCAAGAATCACTCAGTTAAACAAATCACCTCTCATCCTTCTAACATCCAATGGGCACCGGCTCAACGTACTCATCCCATTCTCAGAAGAGAATCCCTTCATCCCAGGAATTCATCAAATGAACCTTCTCTGAAATGGTGCTGCAAGTATCTCCTTCCTTAATTAAACCAACTTACACACAATATTGCAGTTGTGGAGTTACCAATATCCCAAACAACTATCACATAACATTCCTACACTTACACTCAGTTCCCATTGCAACATTCCTCTGTGGTACGATTACAAGATTTAAAAGGCATCTGGATGGGTACATGATTAGGAAGGGTTGAGAGGGATATGGGCTAACTTCTGGCAAATGGGACTAGATTAATTTAGGATATTGGGTCAGCATGGACTAGTTGGACCGAATGGCCTGTTTCTGTGCTGTACATCTCTATGACTCCATGGTCGGAGACCAAGATGCATCGTTGTTGCTCCATGGCAGAGCAGGTGAAGGGAAAAGGTCAAATTTCTTTTTTGGTCACATGGCCCGAAAAGTCCATTATCGAACTTTAATGGGAACAGGTTGTGAGTGAAGTGATTGACCTTAGACTAGACCAGAGTGATGACAGAAAGCTATTTAATAACCTCATACATGTGGTCAAGGTAAGTGAATGAGTCTTCACCACCACATCCCATATCCAACAAGCCATCAACCTCTTGCACTGTCCTTTGCACCACATCCTTGTGTGATTCATCACCAGACACCCACAGGCACCCTTTAATGATGTCAGCCTCATACCTGGCTTCCAGTTATTTAGGCACATCACGGAGACACAGTGCAACACAATCACTAATGTTCTGCCTTCTCTCTTATTGAAAAGTGCACCCGTAACATGAAGGAGCAAGAAGGGGTAAACTCAGGGTTGCCGTGACTGCAGTCACCCATGGCTGGCAGCAACCGAGCATCTGACAGTGCTGAAACCATCAGGAATGACATTGAGTTACAGTCTGTGTCCCTCCTTAGATTTCAAGTCTCCCCATGAGATCTGTGATGAATTAAAACTTGTGGAAGGTGTGGCAATGCATCTTGTGCTTTCCTGATTAATCCTTCTTTCACCTGAATCCATGCTTTCTGATTTCACATGCTCAGGTTCCCATGTGACCCATCTCAATACAACCAGAGGAAAGAGAGAGAGAGAGAGAGAGCAAGGCCACACCAAGAATGAGGATTGAATTGCTGGGTGAGCTCACAATCCCAGTCACCAGCTCAGATACCAGCGCTGTGTGTAGTGTAAAGCCTTGTATGACAGGATCTGCCCGGGTCCACTGGATAGAGGTGGGCTGCAGCGAAGCCAGGAGAAAAGTGGCTCTTGTGCCAACTCACTGGATGCAACATAGCACATAAGGACACCTACAGATGAGGATTTTGACGGTGTGGCCTAGTGTTGAAGTTGAAGTTGAGTGTTGAAGTTGATGCACTGGAAAATGCATTCCAATACAAGCTGACCAGACAGCTTTCTGTCATTTGCATGAGTCATGGTGGAGTCTAGCTCCAAAGTACTTGTGGTCATAGTGTAGAATTTGGCTTTTCACCAGTGAAATATTGGCCAATTACATGGCTGTATCTGCAGATGTGACCATAATGAAGCCTTTAGTGAGCACTGTCTTGGCCTGCATTGCATTTCAGGCTGAAACTCACCCAACAGTTCAGTGTGGTGTGGATCACAGCAACCAATGGGGTTTGGACGCCATTATGGCTAGTCTTAAGAACTCAGGAATGGGTGTAAGTCATTCAGCCCTTCAATGCTGCTCTGCCATTCAGTAAGATCATAGCTGATCTGTGGCCTAACACCATACACCTGCCATTTGTCCATATCCCTTCATATATTTGCTGAACAGAATTATATGTATCTCGGATATAAAATTAACAATTGATCCTGTATCTACTGCTGTTTGTGGAAGATAGTTCCAAATATCTACCATCCCTCGTTTATAGAAGTGCTTCCTGAATCTCTCCTGAATTGCCACACCCTATTTTTAAGAATCCCCAACCAGTGCAAATTCTTTATCCTTATCTAGCCTGTCCTTTTCCTGTTAACTTTGTGCAGTTCAGTACTTAATCTTCCAGCAAATTATAAGGACTGGAGAGGACTACAAGGATTGCAGAAGTTTATTAGATTATGAATGGCATGGGTAGAGTGGAAAGTATGGAGGGGTCAATTACTAGAGGATACAAGTTCAAGGTGTGGGGGGGGGGGGGGGGAATGTTTAAGAGAGATGTGCAAGGCAGGTTTTTCACACAGAGGGTGGTGAGTGCCTGGAACACACTGCCAGTGGAGGTGGTGGAAGCAGACACAATAGCAGCATTCGAGAAGCACCCGGACAAATACATGTATAGGAAGGGAATGGAGGGATATGTGAAGACAGTTTTAGAACCAAAGGGCAAAATGTTTCGGCATAGACTTGGAGGGCTGTTGTGAAGTTGTGGGTGTGCTTTAACTTTAAGGATGTTGAAATTTCTGGCTAGCACAGAGAGTCCGGAACAAGGTAACAATGTAACATCTGGTCAAACAACTAGCTAAGAGCTGTGTTGCCTGAATACAAAAACAAATTCAAATTTGGCCAATCAGTTTAAATTATGCCCAAGATACAAAACTTCAATCAAGTTTGTATTTAGTATTTTGACAATATTGAAACCAATGAAATGATCTGATGTTATATCAAACATTTTGAACAGTTACCCAGAGCAGCAAAGAGAACTGTCAAAGAACCAACAGATGTAGGCTACTAGTAAGAACTCTCTGAGAGTACCTGAAAAAAAAAATGTCGACGTTGATCTGAAGAGAAAATCTACAGACTAAGATACAAAGAGAAGATTCAACAGCTGGCTGGTTTTGAAATTTGAATTATTTTTAAATCGTAATCAGGATTTTTTTAAATATCAGACCAGTATTGTAGAGGGGAAGGTAAAAGATAGGATTAGAGAAAGGAGTTGAAAATAGTTGTGAGTTAATATTCTCTGTTAGACATAAAGAATAAAGCTTTTACTTTTGTTGTACTTTATATAGTGACTTTGGGATAGTTCTTTGCCTCTTGAATTTTCACAGATTACTGCATGGGGTGAATCTTTTCTGTGTTGCTGGTTTAAATTAGCAGAGGGTTAATCCCGTGTTGTAACAGTTCAGGAGCTCGACGTCGGGATTTGTAAAGTTTGGGTCCCAGATTCATGACTTGAACAGGTTTAGACAGAGTTGAGTAGATTTGAAGGATGGAAAATCTCAACAGATTTAAACACTTGCAGGTTCGTGTCCTAGATCTTTAAATAAAACAGAGGTGAGACAATTTGTTTAATTTCAGTGACTTGTGGTTGATTAAATTAAAAGTGAGAGAATTGGTTCTTAAAATTGTTAAAGAGGTTCTGCGACTTGCAGATGTATCTCAAATTTGCCAAGAAAGTTTAGAAGGTAAAAAAAAGGCCATTCTTTTAGAATTAGTAAAGAAGTTAGATTTGGGTTTAACCAAGGACAGAAGTAAAGCTGAAAGTGTGACAAAGTTACTCAAACACTTAGGTGTGTCAGAGAAACAGACAAGTGCTGTAGAGGTAGAAAATCAAAATTACAATTCAGGAAAATGGAGTTAGAAGATAAACAGAGAGAGCGAGAGAGAGCAGAAAGGGAGAGAGAGAGACAAGATTCTGGATGTAGATTTGCTCGCTGAGCTGGAAGGTTCGTTTTCAGATGTTTCGTCACCATACTAGGGAACATCATCAGTGAGCCTCCAGATGAAGCACTGGTGGCATGACCAGTGTTTATGTGTTTAGGTTTCCTTGGGTTGGTGATGTCATTTTTTGTGGTGGTGTCATTTCCTATTTTTTTCTCAAGGGTGGTAAATGGGATCCAAGTCAATGTGTTTGTTGATAGAGTGTTGGCTGGAATGCCATGCTTCTAGGAATTATCGTGCATGTCTCTGTTTGGCTTGTCCTAGGATGGATGTGGTGTCCTTTCTCAGCTGTATGTAAGGATACTAGTAAGAGTGGGTCATGTATATCAACTAGGCACAAAAAGACTTAACCATACAGTGGTTCAGAAACACAAAGAACATAGAATCTCCACAGATTAGAAACAGGCTCTTGGGGTCAACAAGTCCACACCGACCCCTCAAAAAGCATCCCACCCAAACCCATTCCTTTACATTTACCCCTGACTAATGCACCTAAACTACAAATCCTTGAATACTATGGTCAGTTTAACATGGCCAATTCACCAAACCTGCACATTTTTGGATTGTGGGAGGAAACCCACGCAGAAAAAGGGAGAATGTGCAACACATTCAACTGAGCGAGGCTAGAATCAAATGTGGGTCCCTGGCGCTGTGAGGCAGCAGTGCTAGCCACTGAGCCACCATGCAACCCAACCAGGTCCAACTTCTGTTACATGCAAAAGATTTAAACATAGCCATTTTGATAGATAGTTGTGTGCTTTAAAGATAGATGGGACCTTTGAAGCTCGAAGAGAGATTATTCTGCTGAAGGAGTTTAAAAACTCACTTCCAGAGATGGTAAGAATTCACATGGAGGAACAGAAAGTTTGGAAGTAAGAAGGACAGCAGAATTAGCAGATGAGTACATCTTGGTACAAAGGACAAGCTTCCGACCAGAATTTCATCCTGTGAGGGAAAGAAGTTGGGAGAAGGGGAGATCCTACACTATGAATCGAAGAGTAAATAGCACTGGTAAGAGCTTACCACAGATTAAAAAAGAAGCCCAAGAAGGTAGAAAGGAGGGGAAAGGCTTGATGTTTTTCCACTATGGAAAAGTGGGACATGTACAAGTCACAGTGCTGGTCGTTAAAGAAAGGTGCTGTGGGAAAAGATGTGGTAAAAGAAGCTAAGCCAGTGGCATTAGTGAAGATTGTAGAGGAGACCCCAAGAAGAGCAGAGGAGGTGCAAGAGAGTGCACAGCCCATGGAGGGTATGGAGTTACTACCTGATCTCTACAAAGAATTTGCCTCTATGGGTATAGTTTATTCAGAAAGAACAGGGGGAGAAGGAAAAGGTGGTATAATTTTGAGAGATACATGATCTAACCAGTTGCTGATAGTAAGGGGTAAGCAAGTTTGCACGCTTTCTGATCTGTTACCCAAGAGTGTGGTAATTTGTAGGATAGATGGACAGAAATTTAGCGATCCCCGAAGTAAGATCAGGTTGGAGTGCCAATTTAAGACGGGAGAAGTTACAGTGGGAGTGATTAACAGAGCGTCAGTTCCAGGAATTCAGTTTGTTCTTGGGAATGATTTAGCAGGATCCAAGGTGGGAGTGACGGTCCTTGTTGTGGAGAAGTCCAAGGAAGACCAAGAAACTGAGGAGTTAAAACAGAAATATTCCGGTATTTTCCCAGACTGTGTGATAACCAGATCCCACTATCATAAATCACAGCTCAAAGCAAAACCAAAAGAGAAAAATGAAGGAGTTGAAGTTTAGTTAGCAAATACCCTGTTTAACGTAATGGTGCAGGAAAAACCTGAACAGGCAGAGGGTCAGACAGAAGTGTTTAGTCCTAAAAGGCTAAGGGACTTGCAACAGCAAGACAAGACGATAAAAGATATATATGTGGATGTGTACTCTGAAAAGGAGGCAGAGAATATTCTGGAGGGTTATTATCCGAAAGATAGAATCCTAACATGGAAATGGAGACCACGGCAGGTTAGTGCAGAGGGGAAATAGTCCAAAGCGCACCAGATTGTGTTGCCGGTAGCATACAGACAGGAGATGTCACGTGTAGCACATGAACTACCTGTAGGAGGTCACCTAGGGGTAGGAAAGACTCAGGCTAAGGTATAAAAACATTTTTATTGGCCTGGAATGCACAAGGATGTAGTTAACTTTTGCCATACGTGTCATACATGCCAAATGGTAGGTAAGCCACAGAAGGTAATAAAACCAGCCCCTTTGTTGCCAGCTCCCACATTTGAAGAACCTTTCACACAGGTTATACTTCGTTGTGCAGGTGCCCTCCTGAGGACTAAACGTAGGAACCAATACTTGTTAACCAGAATGGATGTGTCTACCAGATTTCCAGAGGCAATTCCATTACAGAGTATCAAGGCAAAAAGTGTAGTAGAGGAATTAGTACCTTTCTTCACAGAGTATGGGTTACCCAGAGAGATTCAATTGGACCAAGGGTCAAATTTTACTGCTAGCATTTTTGAGGAGGTGATGGATAGCTTAGGTATACAGCAATTTAAATTAAGTGCGTATCATCCTGAATCCCAGGGAGCTTTAGAAAGGTGACATCAGACTTTGAAGACCACGTTGAGAGCGTACTGCCAGGATTACCCGAATGATTGGGATAAAGATATCTTATTTGTATTGTTTGCCATTAGAGATGCCCCAAATGAATCTGCTCAGTTTACTCCCTTCAAGTTAAGATTTAGCATGAAGTGAGAGGCCCTTTAAAATTAATTAAAGAAAAAGTGACAGGACGGAAGTCAGAGGTCTCACACTTAGATTATGTTTTGGAGGTGAGGGAGAGATTAAATTGAGTAGGTGAGTTAACTAAACAGCATCTAAACAGGGTACAGCACAGAATGAAGCAGGTAGCAAATAAAAACTCTGAGACTCGGATGTTTTCCCAAGGGGATAACATGTTAGTACTGTTACCAGTGATAGGAGACCCCTTCAAAGCCAGGTTTAGTGGTCCCTATCAAATTGAGAAAAATTTGAGTCAGGTAAAGATGCCACATATAAAAAAAACAGTTTTGGGAATGATATGTGAATATGTTGAAAATGTATTATACTAGAGCGAAAGAACTAGAGAAACAGGTGTTAGTTACTGCCCCGTAGAGTGAAGAATCAAATCTAGATGATGTGGATTTTGAGGTGCCTCAAAATAGATCAAAAAAAACAAAGAAGTCCTTGAGGAGTGGGATAGGTTAGTAAAGTATCTGTTTCAGGAGCATAGAACACAGTTGAAAGATTTGTTACTGCAATATAAGGACATATGTAAGACTCAGATGGGGGGACTAATGCTATTGTACGTGAAGTAGACGTAGGGAATACTGCTCCGATAAAACCACACCCCTATTGGCTTATCGGTGCCTGGTCAACATTTATTGCCCATCCCTAGGTGCACTTTGACTGAGTGCAGTCAGAGGGCAGTTGAGAGCTAGTCACATTGCTGCTGGTTGGGAGTCATATGTAGGCCAGTCCAGGTGAAGATGGCTGATTTCCTTCGCTGAAGGACATTAGTGAATCAGATAGTTAGCAGGACCCAAAGTTATTTAGCAACGGAGGGGTAGTTCTTCAACTGTGACCTTCACTGTACGCTAGCATTCTAACCCATGCTAGCACTCGCAAGTACCTTAGCCCAGTGGTACCCATGAGCACCTCAGCTCATTAGCTCACCTTCTACCACTAGTACCCAGAGCCCAGGACAAATTGGGTTTTTAACCCTTGTTCTTGTGTACTTCTAAAAGAGGATACTATCACAAATATAATTGATCCAAGTTTCTGACTTTCTTCCACCATGTTTATAGTCTGATATATGGGCACAAATGTTCCAATTGAGTTTGTAGTATGTTTATTCCTTTTAAGTTAATCCCTTTGAATCTTCCTTGACAACCCTTCAAGTGTGACATTCCAGTTTCTCTCTCCAGCCGAAGATTTTATTTATATTTGCAATAATTTCTTTAGCTGTAGTATGCCCCTGTTTTTTAAAAAAAAGGAATTTCAAACTTAAAATGTTGATAGATGATACAGATTTAATACTTGTGGTCATGACAAAGAGAAAGAAACATTGAAGGAGCAAATTACTGCAGATGCTGGAATCTATACTGAAAACATCAAATTCTGGAGATCACAGTGGGTCAAGCAACATTCACAGAGAGAGAGCAAGTTAACGTTTGATTTTAGCTGACCCTTCCACAGAGCTAAAACAGAACTATTGACGCTTATCATAGAGTCATAGAGATGTACAGCATGGAAACAGACCCTTCGGTCCATCCCGTCCATGCCGACCAGAGATCCCAACCCAATCTAGTCCCACCTGCCAGCACCCGGCCCATATCCCTCCAAACCCTTCCTGTTCATATACCCATCCAAATGGGAACTCACTGGAAGAACTCGGTAGGTCGAGCAGCATCTGTGGAGAGTTTCTCCACGATTTGGGGGGCACGGTGGCTCAGTGGTTGGCACGGTGGCTCAGTGGTTAACACTGCTGCCTCACAGCACCAGGGTCGCAGGTTCGATTCCAGCCTCAGGTGACTGTCGGTGTGGAGTTTGCATATTCTCCCTGTGTCTGCATGGGTTTCCTCCGGGTGCTCGGGTTTCCTCCCACAGTCCAAAGATGTGCAGGTCAGGTGAATTGGCCATGCTAAGTTGCCCATAGTGGTAGGTGCATTAGTCAGAGGGAAATGGGTCTGGGTGGGTTATTCCTTGGAGGGTCAGTGTGGCCTGGTTGGGCCGAAGGGCCTGTTTCCACACTGTAGGGAATCTAATCAAATCGCTCTTCCCAAGACTAAAATAAACTACAGAGAATTGTGAACACAGACCAGCCTCCCATCCATTGACTTCATCTGTACTTCCTGCTGCTGGGGACAAGCAATCAACATAATCAAAGACCACTCCTATCCCCATCGGGCAGAAGATATGAAAGTTTTTTTACACATACAAATAGATGCATGTCAACAAAATACAGTGAAACAATAAACTTCAATCCAGTTAAAGAAAAATGTTGAAGAATGTTCGTTGAGTTGAAGGGCGAAAGCTGTTAGGTTGTTTTCAAATTATAAATATTTTCTTTTTTCTTATTCACCAGTGTGAAGGAAGAGTCTTTTTTAAAAAATCCAATGGGTGGAGGATTTAAGGTTTAGAATGATCAAAGTTTCAGAAAGAGTTAACATGTGTTGAGGAAGAAAGATGGATAAAAACAGAACTCACTGGAGGAACTCAGCAGGTCGAGCAGCAACTTTGGAGAGTTTCTCCAGGATTTTCTGTTTTTATTTTATATTCCCAGCATCGGCAGCATTTTGCTTTTAGTTGAGAAAATGAGATATAGGAAACAGGATATTTGATAATGGAGGCAACATCGGTGTTCCATCTGAGGCCATAAATGAGGGTTAAACATTTGCAGTTGGTGGATAATTATTGGCAGCATTTATCAAGCGAGTAAAGGAGGATACGTTATGCCTTAAGTATTCAACTGGAAGAAGTGATTTATGCAGCGAAGTATCAGTAAGTATACCGGCCTTTACAGTCTGTAAGGAATGTGCAATATGATGTTATATACAATTAGTGTGAGATACAATGAGCTATACATTGAGTGTGTGCTTAATATGCACTGTGTGTGATATGATGGATACACAGCGACAGTGCAATAGAATGACATTGTCCGCATACATGGTGTCAACTCATAAAAATGCAATATTGTCAGAGAAGTGATTCTGATGAAAAATCGTATTGGGTTAGTTGCTCCCATCAATAGGCATTTTACTTCTGAAAAAGATTAATTTCACTCAAAGTTGTCTGGGGTAACCTGACAAATACTCACACTACTCGGCTTGAAAACATGGGATTCAATTTGATGAGAACACACAGATCCAGCAATTTATGGCCAAGTGCCAAACCAAGTTCAGAGATGAGTGATTTCAAGTTGTGTCTTTTGATAGACAGCTCCCTGCTTATTTAATCACATCTCCCTCTCGCTTTGCTATTTCTTTGATCCAGAACATTCTCCGACCCTCTATTTCTATTAGCCACAAACAAGACATGCCCATTGAAACCAGAAAAAGTAGCAATGCAGCATAGACCAGACCTCATGCTGTGACCCAATAATTGAAAAAGAATCAGTATTCAAGTTTTTAAGGAAAACATTATTAATCAGATGCATTTAACACTAATATTTTGTAACACGATTGCTAATTTGCTATAAGTACACATGGCTGAATCTTAAGAAGGGACTTGAGCCATTAGCTTTGCTTTCTCTCTCCACAGATGCTGCCAGGTCCATTGAGTTCCTCCAGCAACCTCTGTTTGCGTGGCAGAATCTTACATTTGTTTAGACTATGTCAAGTAGCTGTCTGTCCTTTTCCAAGCACCTGGACTTGTATTGATGGCTGCCCTTGACTTAGTGAGCCAGGAGTCCCTGAGTGATGGCTACGTGCCTTGACTTGACACAGGCCTGTTATCAACCATGAGGAGTTTTCTTCCTTTGTGTCTGCGCTCAAGGTCAAAACAAAGCAGAAAATATGAGCCTTTTATTGATGGCTGAGAGGGCCAGCAGAGTGCAGAAAGGCAAATGGATCAAGGATGGAGTTTGCACGTTCCCCCTGTGTCTGTGTGGTCTCCTCCAGGTGTCAAGTTTCCTACGATAGTCCAGAGATCTGCAGGTTAGGTAGATTGGCCATGTTAACTGCCCTTAGTGTTCAGGGATGTGCAAGTAAGGTAGATTGTCCATGCAAAATTGCCCCATTGTGTGCAGGCAAGGTAGGTTAACAATGATAAATGTGGAGTTACAGGGATGCAAAGGCATGCTGTATGGAGAGTCAGTGCAGACTTGACGGGCTGAATGGCCTTGATCTTCACTGTAGGGATTTTATAAACTTCTGTGGACTTCCATATGCCATGAGGGTTTTTGGAGATTGGCACATGTTTAATGGCAATACCTGTGGATTTAGGGTGTATATCACTGATGCCCATGGATCAGTGAGAGTGCCCTCAGATGTTGATGCCTGCTGTCCAACATGGAGGTCCTTTGGAGCAAGCAATGAGCAGAATTCAGAGGTTAATAAAATCATGGGGGGCATGGATAGGATAAACAGCCTGGGGTGAGGGAGTCCAGAATTAGAGGGCATAGATTTAGGGTGAGAGGGGAAAGATATAAAAGGGACCTAAGGGGCTATATTTTCACACAGAGAGTGGTGTGTGTATGGAATTTAAAAGGGCATCTGGATGGGTATATGAATAGGAAGGGTTTAGAGGGATATGGGCCAAATGTTGGCAGGTAGGACTAGATTAGGTTGGGATATCTGGTTGGCTTGGATGAGTTGGACCAAATGGTCTGTTTCCATGCTGAACATATGTAAGACTCTATGTTCCTGCCCTGGTTTCGATCTCAAGAATTCCAGCTCACTTGGAGAATCTGGTTAGAAAGAAAGAATAGATTAGAATATTAGCAAAGTGAGTTTTTTTAGATTACATTACCTACAGTGTGGAATCAGGCCCTTCAGCCCAACCAGTCCACACCAAACCTCCGGAGAGTAACCCATCCAGACCCATTTACCTTTGACTAATGCACCTAACGCTGCAGGCAACATAGCATGGCCAATTCACCTACCCTGCACATCTTTGGACTATGGGAGGAAACTGGAGCACCCGGAGGAAACCCACGCAGACACGGGGAGAATGTGCAAACTCCACACAGACAGTCGCCCAAGGCAGGAATCGAATCTGGGACCCTGGTGTTGTGAGGCAGCAGTGCTAACCACTGAGCCACCGTGCCACCATTGTTTAGCAAGCAACAATGACCTTAAAGGGCAACATGCATTCCCGAGTGAGAAACTTGCTGTGCTGTTTGTGAAAAACATGAAAGATGGAGTGCAATGCTCCCTGTAATGAGGTGGGCCTTCCCAAACATCTCGATCTCAATAAGATACTGCTCAGAGTGTGAGAGCTGGCGGGGGGGGAGGGTGTGGTTTGGTGGGGGAGGAGCGGGGGAGTGATATTCAGGGCAGGGGAGACTCTGCTGAACAGAATAGCGAAGAATGAGGGATTTTGTGACCATTCCTGCACGTGCACGCCCTGATTTAAAATAGATCCTCCGCCATTTTAAACAGCTGTTTTGGGACTTTTTAAAGGATCCTTTAGAACGGTTAGGTCATTTAATCCCAAACAAACAAAACACACAATTTGTTTGGATATGTGGATAAAGGAAAAAGGGAGAGCAGTTATGGGAAATCTTTTGCCCATTGTTGGGGAATCGCTGACTTGAGGGCTTCAGTTTATGGTTAGTGGGGAAGAATAAAAGGGAACCTGAGGGACAACCTTTTTACACAGAGGCTGGTACGCATATGGAATGAGCTGCCAGTGGAAGTGGTTGAGGTGGGTACATTAAAAACATTTAAAAAGGCTTTTGGATACACACATGGATGAGAAAAGTTTAAAAGGATATGGGCCAAGTACGTAGATGGACTTTTTGGTTGGCATGGACCAGTTTGGGCCACGGGCCTCCCTCGGTGCTGTAGGACTTTATGACTCTAAGAGAAGTCATAGGAATGTAGGAATAGGGTAGGGAAGGATGGTCATAAATATTTGCTAAGTTGGTGGGTCAATGCTGCAAACGAATTAGTTTGGCACGTTTCTGATGTAACCTTTGGGTTGGATTCCATCCTGGCCTACTGCTGGGTTTGAGTACCCACTGCCTGTCCCCTTGACCCTGACTTGTGTGCAGTGTTACAGAGAGCAGTGGAAGTGCCAGCGAATCCACCGTTTTATCTATTGAGGCTTTGAAGTGGCCAATTAATGGACACCATGTTGCCACCGCTGGTATTTCACCCATGGCAGCGAGAGATCTGGTTGCTTTATCGAAAGACCGCTCTGCCAAACCAATGCCCCACCCAACCTGTCCTACGACCACTCTTTGCTCCACGTGTAACAGAGTCTATGTAGCCACATCGATGTGTACAGCCACCTATGGACTCAACCTCAGAGTGAAAGAGAGTCACCCTCATCTGCAAGGGACCACTGATTAAGTCACTGTGTCAAGGAAAACATGGGGAGATGGGAGGACTTCTTTTGTGGGCCCCCCCAGTCCATTGAAGGCACTTTCCAAATGTTATCCAAACCCCTACTCTCCTTAAATCCTTCCCAAAGCCTTATGAACACGTTCCCCAATGTCTCCCTTCTTTACTTCCATTGCCATGATCCCTGACTGCAGACTAACCTGAGCTCCTCACCCGGATAATACAGCCTGCAGTTCCAGTTGAGACCACAGCCCCTGGTTGGTGCTACTGCACCCACAGTGCAGTACTACCTATCCATAAAATGAGAGAAGACATTGTGATTGTGATTGGGTTCCTCAACTGTTTGACTGGAGTGGAGGTGATCACATGGCACCCAGTATAATTCAGCTCTCTGCACTATTCTCAACTGACCTTTCAGTTCTTTCATCCAATTCATATTGCCTTACTTACTTTGGGCAAAGTCGAGGATGTGGTGCTGGAAAAGCACAGCAGGTCAGGCAGCATCCGAGGAGCAAGGGAATCGATGATTCGGGCTTAAGCCCTTTATCAGGAGTGAGGCTTGTGGGCCGGGGGTGGGGGGGGGGTGTAGGGGGAGGTGTTGAAAGATAAATGGGAGGGGGTGGGGTTGGGGGGAAGATAGCTGGGTAGATGAGGGTGGGGGAGAAGATGATAGGTCAGAGAAGAGGGTGGAGCGGATAGATAGGAAAGGTGATGCACAAGTCAGGAGGGCATTGCTGAGTTGGAGGCTTGGGGGGGAGGGGAAATGAGGAAACTGGTGAAATCCACATTGATCCCATCTGGTTGGAGGGTCCTAAGGCAGAATATGAGGTGTTCTTCTTCCAGGTGTCGGGAGGTAAGGGTTTGGTGATGGAGGAGGCCCAGGACCTGCATGTCCTTGATGGAGTGGGAGGGGGCATTGAAAGCCTGCTAAATGCTGCCAGCCTCTAAGTGTGTTGCTCACTGCATATAGAGTACATTCTGAACACAAACCAGAAAGGTGAAGCTATTTCAGATGCGCAAACTGACATGAGCATATTGTTCAAAGGATTTGTTTGTGTCAATATTCTGTTTTCGCTTCTGAGTCTTATTTAATGTTGGTGGAAATTTTGTGAAATTTAGCTTTTATGGAAGGCAAAGTGCTCGTTGATGTGTGACAACAACTAAATGGAATATATTAGCAGTCACTGATACTGTTAAATGTAAAATTGCCTCATACATACTGGGATACTGGAGTTATACATGCTTACTTATATGATTGCATGGGGTGACATGGTGGCTCAGTGGTTAGTACTGCTGCCTCACTACGCTAGGGACCCAGGTTTGATTTCAACCTCAGGTGACTGTGTGAAGTTTGCAGATTCTCCTGGCGTCTGCGTGGGTTTTCGCCAGGTGCCCTGGTTTCCTCCAACAGTCCAAAGATGTGCAGGTCAGGTGGATTGGCCATGCTAAATGCCTTGTTAAGAATTAATTGGTGTTTATTGGTAGGGGGATTAAGTTTTGGAACCACAAGATCATGCTTCAAATGTACAAGACACTGGTAAGCTGTACCTGGAGCATTGCGTGCAGTTCTGGTCACCGCATTAAAGGAAGGATGTGGAAGCTTTGGAAAGGGTTCCGAGGAGGTTTACTAGGATGTTGCCTGGTATGGAAGGAAGATCTTACAAGAAAAGGCTAATGGAACTGAGGCTGTTTTTGTTGGAGAGTAGAAGGTTGAGAGGTGATTTAATCCAGACGTGTAAGCTAATCAGATAGATAGGGTGGACAGTGAGAGCGTCTTTCATTGGATGGTGAAGGCTAACTTCAAGAGATATAGCTTTAAGTTGAGGGGTGATAGATTTAGGACACACATTAGGGGTAGTTTCTACACTCAGAGAATAGTATGGGTGTTGAATGGCCTGCCTGCAACAGGAGTAGAGTTGCTGACGTTAAGGGCATTTAAACAGGCATTGGACATATATATGGATAATAATGGAACAGTGTAGGTTAGATGGGCATCAGATTAATTTCACAGGTCAGCGCAACATCGAGGGCTGTAATGTTCTATGTTCTATGTTCTAAATTGCACATAGTGTCCAGGGATGTGTAGCCTGGGTGAATTAGCCGTGGGGAGATACAGGGGTAGGGGAATGGGTTGGGTAGGATGCTGTTCAGAGGGTTGGTGTGGACTTAATGGGACAAGTAGCCTGCTTCCAGCTGGTGTTGCAGCTTTGCTTTGTGCGTTGTGATGAAGTGTTGTTCTGTCGTTGTGCATTCTGTTTGTTAAAATTTTTGTGAGAAGCTCTTGTACCATTTTTCTGCCAAAAATAGTCACACAAATTATTTTTCAATGAAGAAGTGTTGTTACTCTGCAGGCAATGGCATGTGCACTGTGGTTTGTACATTCCTGTCTAAAATCCCTGTCATGATTCCATGTGACATCTGATAACCACTCTACACTAACTCAGGCTTTCAGAACAAGGTAAATAAGTAGCTTGCAGCCTGCGTATTTTGTTTGAGGGGTGATTCCTTCACCATCTCCGTTCAGACTCTGGCCATACACCAGTTGCAGCTGCTGCTGCTGCTCTGTAAACGAATGTGCCAAGTGCTCTCCCCAGCACACAGCTGCTCAACAAACAGTGCTGTCATCAGAGATGTATGCGGTGAAAATGCCTTTATAAGTCCAATGCCTAATGTTAGACCTAGTGACAGAAAATAGCAAATTTTTGATTTCAAAGTGCCTTACCCCATGATTATTGGGTTTAATTGCTCTTCAGCACATTTGGCAACAATTGTCAGGGTTGGTTGTTTCATGAAAACTTTAAAATGGAAACAGTTGCTTCTGTTTCACTCACTTATTCATCCAAGGCTGGTTTTCCCTTTCCTGAGTCAAATCTAAGTTTGTTCCCCATCTCCTGCGGGCAAAGTATTACATTATCTCTTTCGTCCTGACAATTTTCATACGAAATTTAAGATTTGCTTCAATATGACACACTGAGAACAATTTTCTATGTGTATAGTGGATTTATGCTGTTATTAAATGCGGTATATTGGTATTTTACAGCTGAATTAAGTACAATCTCTGAAATGCACAGTTAATCTTCCATGGGCGAAAGTCTAATTGCGAATGAAATCTATTTAAATTGAGCATTAAATGTGTGACAGGCATAAACAGAGTTGTTGTAACACTGAAGTACAGAGGATATTTTAGAGCTTTATTGGATTTCATGAGATACATAGGCATTAAAGAAAGAGCTGGAGAGGCAGTGGGTGTAAGCTCATCCACATGCATACACTGTTTTTAGATAATGTTATCATCACATACTCGGCTGCTACTCAATTAAAAGCCTGTTGTTCCTCTTTTATAGAAACTGCGGGCCACAAAATTTTATGGAAACTGAAAAAAAGGCACAGGGACCACAAGATGGACATGACCCAGAGAATGATGCCTACTGAATGCAGGTGGCACAAACAATTCATGCCCTCCTCTAATTTCACTTATTGCAACGTACAGCCAGCAGTAAACACATTGTTGATTGGATGGCATAATTGGCAGGAGCTAAAAACTGTTGGAAGAATCTGAGGCAAATGAACATCTACAGTACAAAAGGAGGCAAATCAAGTCCACAGCAACCCTCCAAAAAGCTTTTCACACAGACCCACCTCCTTCCCCTATAACCCCACATTCCTAGCCTGCCGCCCCTGGATACGATGGGTAATTTAGCGTGGCCAACCCACCTAACCCACACATCTTTGGACTGTGGAAGGAAAGCAGAGCACGCAGAGGAAACCCACGCAGACACGGGGAAAATGTGCAAACTCCACACAAAGACCGAGGGTGGAATCAAACCCAGCACCTTGGTGATGTGAGGCAGCAGTGCTATTCACTGAGGCACTGTGCTGCCTATAAGCCAGATTAGGCTATTCAGCATGTTGACCTTGTTCTGCCATTCAGTATGATCATGGCTAATCATCCAACTCAGAACACCCTTCCCACTTTCTTCCCCTTTAATCCCTTTAGCCCTCAGAAATAGATCTCACTCTTTCTTGAAAACATGCAATGCTCTGTTCTTTTGAAGAGGAAAATGCTGAACATGACAGGAATGAGAGAGTATGGCTGGAGAGAGAGAGTTTCTCAGCAGTTCAGTGAAGATGCCTCCTGTTTGATGATGACAAATGGATATACCGAAGTGAACCCTGCAATATCGTTGAGAAGAGGGACTATGCATAACCATCAGCTCGCTCTTGTTGTTTCTCAGTGCAGATTCTGGCAGCAAGACCATGTGGAAGAGGCAGCCTTCCATCAGCTCCACTTCAGACACCACCATCTAAGAATGGTGACTCAGTCTCCTCAGGTGAGGTACTGTCCCAGCATTCCTCAGCACTCTCCACTAGGGCTGAGCTAGTCATCTTGAGGATATGCATTCTACATTTGGATCAGGGGTCACAGTCCGATGAGCACATCACTGACAATGAGCCTGCACCTGATGGAGCATTTGACAGGCAAGGTCCTAGGCATTCAGAGGATTGTTGGGTGGGTGGCAGGGTGGCTCAGTGGTCAGCGCTGCTGCCTCATAGTGCTAGGGACCCAGGTTTGATTCCAGGCATGGGTGACTGTCTGTGTGGAATTTGCACGTTCTCCCCGTGTCTGCGTGGGTTTCTGCTGGCTGCTACAGTTTTCTCCCACAGTCCAAGGATGTGCAAGCTAGGTAGATAGCCATGGTAAATGCAAGTTTATAGGGATAGGGTGAGGGGTTTGGTCTCAGTGGGATGTTCTTTGGAGGGTTGGTATAGACTCAGTGGGCTGAATGGCCTCTGTCTGCATTGTAGGGGTTCTATGAGACCAGAAACCTACTCTGTCCCATGCAGATTTTGAGCCTCTGGGTTCAGTTATGAGAGACCTGCTGGAGATGTAGAGGTAGGCAGGGACACAGGTAGAAAAGATGATGTCTCTACCCAAGTTCTGATGAAATAGCTCTAGGATTTGAACATTTGACTACAAACCCAATCAGGGAGCTTCTGGAAATGTTTTCTCTCAGGATATTGCTGACATGCTCATTTTATTCCCATTGAAGTTTTTTTTATTAATTGCATTTTTCCATTTAATTTGCTTGTTTCTTTCATACCTCAAACAACAATTAGAGTGATGTGGAGATGACAGTGTTGGGCAAAGTTAAAAACCACACAACACCAGGTTATAGCCCAACAGGTTTATTTAGAAGCACTAGCTTTCAGAGTGCTGCTCCTTCATCAGGTAACTAGTGGGGCAGGATATAACATACAGAATTCATAGCAAAAGGTCACAGTGTCATGTAATTAAAATCATGTTTTGAACAAACCTGGATTGCTGAACAGGGATAGGGTGTAAATTCACAGTGATAGCTTCTGGTGAAAACTGAAATAATCCAGTTCTCGAGTTAAGGCTGCACTGACGTTTGCCCCAGGTATCATTCTTCACTTAAAAAAAACACTTCAAGCTGCATTTTCCTGAACTGCTCTAATGACAAATCTGCGGACAGTGTCAGTAAGGTGAAAAGGGCTTGATGCTACTTCTAATACAATGTGTGTTGGTGTCAGAGAAGTCAGGCCGGTGGAGCTGTATTAGCTACAGAGTTGAATTGTTTTTTAAACATAGTGATTTCCTTGTGGTCAATTTCTTAACTGTAGTTGATTGTTCTGTGAATAATTATCCTGAGAGAATCAATATTAAGCTTCCAATTACACCACTGTTCCAAGCACATGGCATATTGTCTGAAGGTTTAATGAAAGAAAGACAAAACTTAGATTTATACAGCACCTTTCATGATGTCCCAAATTGGCCTACAGCCATTTAAATATTTTTGAGTTGAGGGCACTGGTATGATATAGGTAAATATACCAAATGCAGAACAGGCTTGAGGAGCTGAAGGGCCTACTCCTTCTCCTAATATTTGTCTATATGTTTGTAATTTGATCTGGATGAATGAAATAAGATGGGCTACATAACCTTTGATGTCCTTAAGACACTTGCATACATAGGATCAGAGTCAGGCTGGAGCTCTATGTATTTTATTGCTAATGGACATTTGTCGTGATCAGGCTTTGTGGAGTGAAATTGTCAGGGCACGAATGAGTAATGGACTGGAAATGAATCCATAATCTGTTTTACAGTTCACTTCATTCTCAATTGTCTTTCAATTGACTTCAATTTTATCATTTTGTCCACCCACGTGTTATCCCATTCTACCTTGACGTTTGTGAGGTTTTTGAGGTATTGAAACATTGTGTGGCACAGTAGATATTAAAAATGTCTGGTGAGAAGGAGCAATCAGCAGAGTGTTCAGATGTTCAGATCAAGCAAACATAGATACAATTATGGACCATTCAGCCTTTGCCCTCTGGCCTCTTGTATTGCCTAGAGAAACTCAAGGGTACCAATATTTTTCAGTAACACTGAAGGCTTATGTGGCTTCATCTCTTCACTTTGTTGTTCAGGACTCATTGAATCATTTCCACCTTGTGAGATTACTGACAAAGCAGAATCCAATAATGCTTCTTATATGAAGTAATCCATATTGAATAGTATCATGCACTCAGGTTGGAGAATATTCTCCACTTCTTCTATCTACAGAATGAGAAAAATCTTCTGTAGTTTATCTGGTTGAAATAATTGAATCTTTCTCCCAAATATGAATGTCATGTCAATGTGTACATACAGTGCAGGGGCAGAATATTTCAGTGTTATTGTCTGCACAATATTGTAAATAACTAATGGGTTGTTATCCTGTCAAATTAGCAACATTGCATTATGCTGTTGAAGTTGAATGTGTACTCTTTGTTTAAAAATTAAAATGGGATCATTTATACGATGCGCACAAACTTGGGTTGCATTATATCCTTGGCAGTCTCAATGACCAATATTACATATTTATCCAGTGATATTTGTAACCAGATTCCAACAATGAGTGTCTGTGATTGTTTGCTGAATTAGTTGGTGAATCTTTGAAAGGAAGCAACAAATGCTTGATTGAGAGTGAAGGTTAAAGGGACTCAGGGATGGATGAGGGACTTGGAAATAGGAGAAGTATCAGGGCCAATGATTCTCTCCCTGGCATTGCCAGGAATGTACTGTTTTACACAGCTGGTGTCCTGGTCCTATTGGTACTGATGCCCTATTTTTTCTGAGCAGCAGATTTAACTCTGAAGGATGCGTTTACTTTCAGATTGGTAAATGTATAGGATTACCGTGAAATTTCAACTGGAATGCTGCTACAAGTATAATGCAATAAAATAATGATGTCTGCATCCATGAGAGAACCTCTGGGTCACAGTCACCAAAGGGTGATAACCTATAGTGGTGAGGAGATGTTTTGATGCCATCCTTATCCTGAAATCTGCTGGAGATAAAAGATGTCTTGGGCCTGTCTGCCATGTCACCACACCATTCTGATATCTGCTATCACATTTAGGGTGGTAAGGCAGCTCAGTGGTTAGCCCACTGCCTCACAGCACCAGGGACCCAGATGACTGTCTGTGTGGAGTTTGCACATTCTCCCTGTGCCTGCGTGGGTTTCCTCCGTGTGCTCTGGTTTCCTCCCACAGTCCAAAGATGTGCAGGTTAGGTGAATTGGCTGTGCTAAATTGCCCCGTTGTGTCCAGGAACGTGCAGGTTAAGTGGACTAGCCATGGGAAATGCAGGGTTACAGGGATAGGGTAGGGTACTGGGTCTAGGTGTCCTTTGAAGGGTCAGTGTGATCTGATAGGCCGAATGGCCTGCTTCTACACTGTAGGATTCATTGATGGTTTGCACCACCTCCTAAAGAATAGCATTATCCTCCCTCTCATCATCAGGGAAGACACCTGCTTCCCCCAATTCCATCTCCATGTATTTCTCCCCTGTTTGCTCAGCAAGGTTGTCCCTAGTGCTGTGAGACCGCAGCACTGACCACTGAGCCATAGCACCACACTAAATGCAACAGCAGATGTCAGAGTGATGACATGGCACAAGACGACTTTATCTCTACCAGATTCTAGGACGAGAGTGGCATCAAAACATCTCTACAGCACAATAAACCTGCGCACTCTTCCTGTTGAGTGCTGCAGCTCTCTGCCTTGACTAAGTACCAGAACCTTATCTTTAGCAGTTGTTTGTAAGTGTGCTTACAAGTGGACCTGGAGCTGGTGTTGGGAACTGGAAATATTTATTAAATGATGTTCAGTACATAGAGAGTACAGGGAGATCCCTGCATGACTGTGTTGGAGCAAGTCCTTCCACATACTGAATGTCACATGATGACCTGACCATCACCAACTGACCTACTGGTACTTGCTGCCTTATATTCCACTTCATGCTTAACCTGTCCCCGAACATTTCCCCTCAAATATCTACATTTTTCTTATCATTTACATTTTTGTTTATTAGGGTGTCAATTATTTTATTGTCGCACAGGAGGCCGTCATGAATCTTTAGACATACATTTGTAATAAGCTACGACAACATCTAATATATCTTAATAAAAAAAAGAAGGAACTGCAGATGCTGTAAGTCAGTAACAAAAACAGAAAGCGCTGGGAATGCTCAGCAGATCTAGCAGCATCTGGTGAAGAGAAACCAGAGTTAATGTTTTAAGTTGAGTGGCCCTTCCTCATAACGTGTTGAGGATCACTCAAACCAAAACATTAACTCTGATTTCTCTCCATCTAACAAACCTTTACTGGTTAACTGTAACCGAGCTTATCTTCCATTTTAAGTATTGTGTGGGTAGCCTTCTGTACTTGATATCAGTGGTTTGATTAATACCAGCAGGAAGGCTTGGTTGCAGCGAATCCATAAAAGGTATTCCACTTGGTTCCAGCAGAAATAATCATTTACAATCTGCTGCAAGAGCTGGTTGTCATTTGTGTAATCATGGGAAGCTACTTTCTGGCCTCCAATACAATTAAGCTCCCCCTCTTGTGAGCAGCACAAGATTCTGTCTTTTATTTGTTTTACAGTTTCTAGGACCTTGTTACTGCATTCTTCTTTTGTCTTACAATGACTACTCTTCAAATACATTTTAAGTGCTTTGGGGAAATCCAAAACAATGAAAAGACACGAGAGAAATTGAAGTCTCTCTTTGAATGGCAGTAGCGTATAGAGTCTTCAACATAATAAAATGCCCTAAGATGCTTCACTGGAAAATTATCAAATACAATTTAATATTAGGTAATGTTGGTTTATTCTGAAAGTTCTGCAGATGTTATTATACTGTCATGTTTAAATTAGCCTACATCACATCAAAATGAGATATTTCTGCTGATATGAGAAATGTTTTGAAACCTGTATCTCAGTTTTGGGCTTATAAACATAAAGGAGGTTTTGTTTTATCATGCTATTACTATGCATACACATTTTGGGGATTAATGATATTAAATTGCATGGAACATAAAATTGGGAATTTAAGCATAGATAGCATCTGCTTGAAAGAAAAACAAATGAAGGCTTAGTGCACCTGTCATAGAGTCATAGAGGTCTATAGCACTGAAAAAAAAAGGCCCTTTGGTCCATCAAGTCAAAAACAAGCATCTAATTATTCTAATCCCAATTTCCAGTTCTTGGCCCATAACCTTGGATTCTGTGGCATTGAAAGTGCAGACAGAGTTGTAGAGTCAGACAACACAGAAACAGACCCTTCGGTCCAAACAATCCATGTGAACATAATCCCAAACTAAACTAGTCCCATCTGCCTGCTCCTGGCCCTTATCCTTCCAAAACTCTCCTATTTGTGTACTTATCCAAAAGTCTTTTAAATATTATAATTGTCCCCACATAATTGCTTCCTCAGGAAGTTCATTCCATACACAAACAACCCTCTGTATAAAACAATTGTCCCCTCATGTCTTTTTAAAATTCCTCTCACCTTAACAATGTGCCCCCTCATTTTGAAACTCCCCATCCTAGGGAAAGGCAACTAGCATTAATTCTACCTATACCCCTCATTATTTTATAAGCTTCTATAAGGTCGCCTCTCAACTTCTTATGCTCCAGTGAAAATGGTCCCAGCCTATCCAGCCTCTGTTCCAGGCAACATCCTGGTAGATCTTTTCGGAACCCTCTCCAGCTTAATAATACCGTTTCTATTACAGAGAGACCTTCTAAAATATTGTCAGGTTTCTGCCTTTACCACCCTTAAAAGTAGGCCTTTTTAAGTACACCTTTTTTAACTTCTGCCCATGTTATTAGTGTCATTCCTGAATCTAGTTGGCAATTGATGGGTTGGGTTTAATTGGTTATGGGGGGTTTTCAGTAAATGGAGAATATTCCACCACAATCCAGGCTTATTCCTGGTACATAGGGACAGTCTATTTGGAGTCAGATGATGAGTTTATTCACCATAGCATTTTACATTTCTGACCTATTTTTACTGTCACAAAATTTATTTGGCTTGTTCAGTTTAGTTTCTGGTTAATGGTAACCCTGGAATATTGATAATCGGGGATTAAAATATAATAATGATTTTGGAAGTCATGGGGAAATGGTTAGATTACTTCTTGTTGCAAAAGGTCTTCGCCTGGTGTGGAGTGAATCCCAATTGTCTCTTATTACCTGAATCCTGAATGTTTTCTGGGTCTCTAAGCAGGAATGAATTGCTTCAATATCTGAGGAATGATAAGTGCTACAAACTTCAGTGCCTATACCCAGTTCTGACCTTATGATGGAGGGAAGGTCATTGATGAAGCAGCTGATGATGGTTGGGGACTAGGAAAAGCCCTGAAGAACACTGCAGTGTTGTCCTAGGACTGAGATCGTTGACTTCTAGCAACGACAAACACTGTCCTTTGTCGAGGCCAACGAGTGGAGACTTTTCCATGGATTGCTTTGACCCCAGTCGTGCTGACCTCCATTACACTATACTCAGTCAAATCCAGCCATGATGTCAAATGCAGTCACTCTCACCTCACCTTTTGAGTTCAGCCCCATTGCCCATGTCTGCTCCAAAGTTGTCATAAAGTCTCAACTGAGTGACCCAGCTAAAACCCAAAATGACTGGAGCTGAACGGGTTATTGCTATCCCCTGGTGATGATGGACTCCATCGGTTTCTGACAATTGATAGTAGGCGATGGGATATGATTAGTCTTGCTTTCTTCAGCTGGGTCATACCTGGGCAGTTTTCCAAATTGTCAAGTACTGGAAATATTTGTCAAGGCAAATGGTCAGTTCTGGAATAGAAGTCTAAGGATCGATTGTCAGGATGTTAGCAGGGCCCAAAGCTGTTGTTGTCTTCAGCTGTTTCTTAATACTATTTGGATTGAATTAAATTGTCTGGGAACTTAGAATCCCTAAAGTGCGAAAAGAGGCCATTCAGCCCATCAAGTCCGCACCACCCCTCCGAAGACGGGCATTCCACCAAATCTCCACATTTACAATGGCTAATTGCTGCACATTTGGCCAATTTAGAATGGCCAATCCATCTCCCCTTCATATATTTATTGGACTGTGAGAGGAATTTGGAGCACCCAGCGGAAACCCGCACAGACAAGGGAAGAGCATGCAAACTCCACACAGAGTGTCGCCCAAGGCTGGAATCAAACTCGGTAAGGTAGCGGTCCTAACCACTGTGCCACCGTAATCCTACAAGATTGCATTTGTGATATCGGGGACATGAAGAGGAAACTGAAAACTATAGTTTACCTCCTACGTCTGACTGAAGATGGTTCCAAACATCTCAACATTGACTTCCCAGAGAACCAGAATGTTTGTGGAACCCCTTCCTTCAATTATTTCTTTAACTGTTCACTACCATTCATGATTGGTTGTGTTAGGACCCCAGAGCTTTGATGTGTTCTGTTATCTGTGGCAGTTAACACTGTCCAAAATGTGTTGTTTATTGTGCAAGTAGTCACTGTGTTGGAGCTCATTGTTTTGGTGCCTGTTGCTGCTCCTGGGATGCTGTCCTCTACTCTTCATGAACCCAGTGTGATCGCTTGGTTGATGATAATGATAAACTAGGGGCTATGCTAGGCCATGAGGCTACCTATTATGAGTCAGTTCTCCTGCTGCTGATGGACCTCATGAAGGACCTGTTTTGAGTTGTCTGATCCATTATGAATAGTCCTTATGTAGCATGGAGCAGGCTCTTTCCCAGGTTTGACTTTATAATGTCTCTGCAGTGATAACTCAGCTAGAGGAGAGTGTAGGTGGTGATCAGCAGTTTGACCTGATGGCCATGAAACCACATGTGGTCCAGGGTCAATGTTGAGGACTGCCAGGTGACCCTGTATCTCTAGTGGATCCGTCACACTTGGACATACCCCTGGATAGTGATGGTGGTGTCTCAAATACTGACTGCAAGTTAGGAGAGGCAATGACCTAGTGGTTCTTTTCACTGGATTATTAATCCAGAGACCCAGGTAATGTTCTGGGGATCTGGGTTCAAATCCTGCCCCAGCAATCCACTGTGAATTGTCAGGGAAAACACATCTGGTTCATTAATGTCCTTTAAGGAAGGAATCTGCAAATAAACCTGCCCTGGCTTACATGTGACTGCAGGACCACAGCAATGTGGTTGACTCTAAACTAGGATGAACAGTAAATGCTGGTCTAGCCAGTGAGACCCTCAAGCTATGAATGAATTAAAAAGCTATGAATCTGTGACCCTGATTATGACCAACATTTTCTTGCCTGTGTGGGGCAGCTTTCCCAGTTTAGAGACAAAACATCAAGATGATTTAACATAGTTGCCCAGACAAGGAGTGCATTAAGCATTTTCCCTTGTCTGAGACCAGTTGGCCCATCAGTTTCATTTCTATTCAACTTTCTGAAGTGATTTGATACAATTGCGTGAGCACTTCACTGGTCAGTTAAGTCACCCACAATGCTGTGGGTCTAGGAGTCTCATGAAGGCTATCAGAATGCAGAGAGCAAACTTCCTTTTCAGAGAAACCTTATTGAACCAGACAGCTTTTCCTAACATTTCAATGGCTTTGTAATCACCATAATTATCATTTATCTTTTATTCCAGATGTTACTAATTAATTGCCTTGTTGTGATTTGATTGCATGATTTACAAAGAATTATGTCAAGTCTCTGTTTTATTAGACCAACAATATTACCATTAAACTACCATTGCCATCGCCTTGAAATAGAGTATAAGTGTCAGGGTTTTTTTCTGTTGGAATACCTGGGTTAAATTAGGATGAGGCAGTATTTTTGAGAAATTAAGAAAGAGGTGAAGGTGAGGTTTATCTTAATCACCCCAGTAGGCCATTAATATTTTCTTTTACAACACCTTGCTCTTTAGAATCAGTGTTAATGGCGTTTGCTTGCTCTGCCATCTTGATTCAGCATTGCTGCCAAACTGATCTGGACATCTGTTACTCATCAAAGTTAGATCACATAGGTTCCAGGGAGAGAAAGCCAGTTGGATACAAAATTGGCTGAGTGGTAGAAGACAGAGGGTGGCAGTACAGGGTTGTTATTCAGACTGTCACAAGGATCGGTGCTGGGTCCACCGTTGTGTCATTGGATGAGAATTTAGGCGATATGGTTAGTACGTTTGTAGATGACACCAGAGTTGTTGGTGTAGTGGACGGTGAGGAAGGTTATCCAAGAGGAGAATGAGATTTTGATCAGATGGGCCAATGCTGTGAGAAGTGACAGGTGAAATTTAATTGATACAAATGCTAGGTGTTGCATTTTGGTAAGATAAACCAGGGAAGGACTTACACAGTTAATGGTATGGCTTTGGAAATGTTTTTGAACAGAAGGACCTAACAGTGCATGTTCTCAGTTCCTTTAAAGTGGCATCATAGGGAGACAGTGCTGAAGAACATGTTTGACACACTTGCCTTCATTGGTCAGAGTATTTGAGTATAGGAGCTGGAATGACAATTTGCAGCTGTAGAGGCCACTTTTAGAATATTGTGTACAATTCTGGTCACCCTGTGATAGGAAGGATGTTATTAAACTAGAAAGGGTGCAGAGAAAGTTTATAAGGATGTTGCTGGGATGAGAGGGTTTGAGTTACGAAGAGAGGCCAGATAGGCTGGGTTTGTTTCCTTCTGTAACATAGGAGTGACCTTGTAGAGGTTTATAAAATCATGAGTGGCATAGATAAAGTAAATAACAAAGGTGCTTTTCCCCAGGTTAGCAAAGTCTAAAACTAGAGGGCATAGGTTTAAAGTGAGAGAGGAAAGATTTCAAAGGGACCTGAGGGGCAACTTTTTCACAGAAGATGATATATGTATGGACTACCAGAAGAAGTGGTAGAAACAGGTACAATTATAACATTTAAAAAACATTTGAACAGGTACAGGAATTGGAAAGGTTTAGAGGGATATGGGCAAAACAGAGACAAATGGGACTAGTTTAGGAAACCTGGTCAGCATGGACTGATTGGTCCAAAGATTCTGTTTCGGTGCTGTATGACTCTATGACTCTGTCAGGGTAAAGAATACATATTTCCTTCTGTTTACTTGCACTAATGCCACCTCTACCTCGCCCTCTCAGAGAATGTGAGGGGAGCTGCTGTTGAATTCACAGAGTCACGTCTGGAAAATTGTTAAACAGTGCACAGACTGCTTTTAAATAATGGATTCTTCCCCCTTTCCTTCAGTGAGCTTTTCCAAGGGGCTGCCTTCAGTGCTGGTAGCTTAACCAACCCCTGTCTGATTTCATTGCACACAGGTACTGACCTCATTACCTTGTCTCAGTCAAACACAATTATAACAATCTCAAATGAAATTGACTTCAAAGTGAACTATTTAGTCTCAGGGGGTACTGCATGTTCCATGTTCTCGTCTTTGCTATTCACAGCCACTGGGTCAATAGCAGTACCTCTGCTTAGTTGATTAAAGCTAAAGCAAAACAAAAGGTCTTGGGGCTGCATCCTCTCTGTCACTATAACATCAGCTGAAACTCTGCTTATAGATGTTAACAAGATTTCTGTAAAGTATCCACCGAATTTATGGTGATGTAGTAAGAGAAATCCCAAGGAAATTCTCGCCCTTGTGTTAAGAAGATCTGTGTACAATGCAGATTTCTTTTTGTAACTTTGATGATTTACGCAAAGTAATTAAAGTATTAATTAACTACTGTGCTGCAGGCTACAGCATTCCAATGTAATAGTATCTAAGAGACACTGAACATTTCATGGGAGCTATAACAACTTGTCAGCTATCATCCTTCAAAAACCCATTGGCAATGTCACCCAGGACACTCGGGATACTGAGTTCAAAAGATGGGTCATGGAATTTGAAATGCTAACTCTGTTTTCTCTTTACAAATCTGCCAGTTTTGCTGAGTTTCTCTAACAATTCCTGTTTCTCTTTCAGTATACTGGTTTTATGTTGCTTCAGATGCTGATGCTGTATATTATCTCAGGTCTAAGTTGGACAGCTGAACTGAAGCAGCCTTCCTACCACTATGTTCGAAGCACAGTAAAATTAAACCATCAAAGATCTCAAAATAGTCACTTCAATGGTTCCTAGCCAGATTTTTGAATAACCAATCCCAGATTTTGTCTAGAATAATTAATTTCCAGTCACAGCTTTAATATCTTAAACAAAAGACTTAACAATTTACGAATTACACAGAGAGAAAATTAAACAACACAGTTACCTGATTAACATCTATGGTTTAAACCTAAAACATTTGTGTTCAGCCTCATTCACACAAAAGACAGACAGACAAATAAACACAGTTAAGCAATTAATTAAAAAAAATTAACAGATTACTCAAACAACTTTAACTCTGGTTCTGTTCCGATAGACTGACCTACTCCATCTGAGGCCTCAATTACCATTCAATAGCTGACATCTGCTTGATATAGGGTATCTTCCAGACTTGCTGGAACTAATTCCAAGAAACTGACCTTGTCAATAGCCATAGCTGCTCTTCTTGGGAGTTACTGTGTCTGTTAGACTCTCCTTAATTAAGGTTTAACCTGTAATTAGCCTCCAGGCCTCAGCGCACAAACAACAAAGCTTATTTTCTATGTTCCATTACTTTTACCATGAGCTGTCTCAAGGTCCATCAATCATTTTCAGGTCCTAATGCAAAATTGATGAAAGAGCAAAAATAAAGTCATGAAAAATCAGTGAGGGTTTTAACAGTATGAACATTTGTAGGTGATTGAATCTCTTAAGCCTCACAAAAATGCAAATAATGTGAAACAAATTTATTTGAGGCAAAATCATAAACACATGTTTTCATACCTTAATCATAATCATTTCACAGCATATCATCTAACTGAGTTACCTGAGGACTACCATGGAACTGTATACTAATATGAGGTAAAATACTGTAGATGTTGGAAATCTGTTATAATGACAGAAAATGCTGGAGAATCGCAGTAAGTCTAGCAGCATTTGTGGAGAAACCGAGTTAATATTTCAAGTTCACGATGACTCTTCTTCAGAATTTCAGGTTTCAGGATGGCTGGTGGGGTTCTACAAGGAGTAGAGTTTGACCCTGCCTAAAGAGGAGCTCAACAGTTCCTATGGTGATGCTGAAACCTCCACATCCTGGCAACCAAATAAGATCCATTGCTGTGCCACTGTCCCATTGCTACAAATATGAATGTACTCTACACATACATAATCTTCTATCTCCTCTTCATAAGGCTTTCTGTCTTTTGCCTCCTGAAGGTATTTGCATGGTGACAGAGTCAGACAGCAGCCCCAGAAGACATCGTCTGCATCGCCTCTGAAGAAGAACCAACAGATTGCTCATTGTCCAGATATCTTCTAACTAACCTGCTCAGAGACATTATAACACACCTCTGACGCCAGTAGGACTTGAACCCAGGTCTTCTGGACCAGAGGCGGGGCACTACCACAAGACTGATTGAGTTGTCTGCTGCACCCTCCACCAGCTCAGGTCCTGACACCTCGGTAGATGGTTTTTGCTGTATTACAATTGGGTCCTCATTGGCACATCTCCAGCAGTTCTCAGAAGGAACGCCCCAGGTTCAGAGACTCAGAGACCAGATATTTGTTCAGCCCAAGGGAGGAGAGGGCCCCAGCGTGTCAATCCCATTCAAATGAGAAAGCAGAAATGGAGACAGTAGGGAAACTGACTCAAAGGGTTGCAGGAGTTCCATCAACACTGTTTGCATCATGTTACCTTGATATACCAGTGTCTGCTGCCTCTAGGGGCAGGTTGTTGGCACCTATTGGATATGTACACAGACCTCTATTGCTCTGGCCATTGATTCTTAGCAGACTAGTCCAAAAGGCAACCAACTGGAGGAGGAGCTCCATACAGGCCCTCCACACATCTCGTCTCAGGCCACTCCACCCTGCAGCCACCTCAGCACTATGGGAATGCAAGCTGAGGAGGATGAGCCTGCTTCTGGGCAGGATACACTCAAGTGACCCCAGAGTTGCCCAATTAAGTTTTTGAAGAAAACAGCAGTACCAGTGTATATTATAGAGAACTGTAGTCTCTGTGTAGATTATAGTGAACAGCAGTTCACTGGCCAACAGGTTCCACTGTGAGGTAGGACCCCGCCTTAAATGCTATAGAGTCAGGGGACTGCACTGAGATAGGTTGGGAGGGAAAGGCAGAAAAACACCTGAGGGCATTCAGGTAACATGGTCAAACATCACTGTAAATGTTGATTTTCATTGACTCTGCATCTGTCAGGTTACAAGTACAATATTGAAGATACACTACATGAGATTTTATAATTCAAGGTGTGAAGGGAGCAGCTCCCACACTTTGTGCAAGGTTTGCGACTTTGGAACGTGATTGCTTCTTTGGCAACAAAGGTGAATCTTTCCAGGCTACAATACACTAGAGCATCGGAGCCATTCGTGGGAATGATTAGTGAAGTTGTGTGATGTGATTAGAGTATCTTGGGACCAGGATCCAGGCTGCATACAGGAGCCTAATGCCTAAGGTTCACACACAGCGTTCAGTGCTGTCAGGAGCCTTTACTGTCCAGCTGTCTGATTAATGCTATTGCCACCTGAAGGTCCTCACATCATGACTCTCACAGAATGAAAAATGTACACATTCAGCCATTTTCACCTCCATTGCCCACTTGCTATCTGCATTGTGATAAGTGGAAACAGCAGTTACTCTTCACACAATGATATCACAGCCTCAGCCTCTTGATCCACAAGCAAACATTTTCTTCTTGGTCATTCCTCCCCCATTAATCCCATTGACTATGATTTTCTCCATGTTCAAATCCCACCTGGTCATTTCACTGGTCAGCTCCTTGCTTTCCCTCCTAAACCCCAGGCATGTCGAGTCATCATGCCAGACATAGTCAGGGTACTGCTGACTCTGGATTATCCACCTTCTGCACCATGCCTTTTCCTCCTACACACTATCGCCCCTTCTATTATACACTGAGCTGCTCACTTCATATTCGCTCTGCATTCGCTATTCTGCCTCCAATTCCCCTTAATTCAGTTCCCCAGTTTCACTCCCATACCCCTGGTCTCTGACAACATCCCATTGGATTTTACAGGATGGACCTCCACCCCCACACCCCAGGACTGACCGTGCCCACTCATTGGCCAACTTGGATAGACAGCTGTGACTGATTCTGGATTAGTGGTGCTGGAAGAGCACAGCAGTTCAGACAGCATCCAACGAGCAGCGAAATCGACGTTTCGGGCAAAAGCCCTTCATAAAGGCAGTGAGCCTGAAGCATGGAGAGATAAGCTAGAGGAGGGTGGGGGTGGGGAGAAAGTAGCAAAGAGTACAATAGGTGAGTGGGGGAGGGGATAAAGGTGATAGGTCGGGGGCGGGGGGAGGGTGGAGTGGATAGGTGGAAAAGAAGATAGGCAAGTAGAACAAGTCCGGACAAGTTATGGGGACATTGCTGAGCTGGAAGTTTGGAACTAGGGTGAGGTGGGGGAAGGGGAAATGAGGAAACTGTTGAAGTCCACATTGATGCCCTGGGGTTGAAGTGTTCTGAGGCAGAAGATGAGGCGTTCTTCCTCCAGGCGTCTGGTGGTGAGGGAGTGGCGGTGAAGGAGGCCCAGGACCTCCATGTCCTCGGCAGAGTGGGAGGGGGAGTTGAAATGTTGGGCCACAGGGCAGTGTAGTTGATTGGTGCGGGTGTCCCGGAGATGTTCCCTAAAGTGCTCTGCTAGGAGGCCTCCAGTCTCCCCAATGTAGAGGAGACCACATTGGGAGTAACAGATACAATAAATGATATTAGTGGATGTGCAGGTAAAACTTTGATGGATGTGGGAGGCTCCTTTAGGGTCTTGGATGGAGGTGAGGGAGGAGGTGTGGGCGCAGATTTTGCAATTCCTGCAGTGGCAGGGGAAGGTGCCAGGATGGGATGGTGGGTTGTTGGGGGTGTGGACCTGACCAGGTAGTCACGGAGGGAACGATCTTTGCGGAAGGCGGAAAGGGGTGGGGAGGGAAATATATTCCTGGTGGTGGGGTCTGTTTGGAGGTGGTGGAAATGTCGGCGGATGATTTGGTTTATGCGAAGGTTGATAGGATGGAAGGTGAGCACCAGGGGCGTTCTGTCCTTGTTACGGTTGGAGGGGTGGGGTCTGAGGGCGGAAGTGCGGAATGTGGACGAGATGCGTTGAAGGCATCTTTAACCACGTGGGAAGGGAAATTGTGGTCTCTAAAGAAGGAGGCCACCTGGTTTGTTCTGTGGTGGAACTGGTCCTCCTGGGGGCAGATATGGCGGAGGCGGAGGAATTGGGAATACGGTTTTTGCAAGAGGTAGGGTGGGAAGAGGTGTAATCCAGGTAGCTGTGGGAGCCGGTGGGTTTGTAAAAAATGTCAGTGTCAAGTCGGTCGTCATTAATGGAGATGGAGAGGTCCAGGAAGGGGAGGGAGGTGTCAGAGATGGTCCAAATAAATTTAAGGTCAGGGTGGAATGTGTTGTCCAGGTCAGACCCCTGACTGATCAGTGAGCTATTCCCCAACTGACTTCTTGTGACTTGCTGGACCCAGAGAACTGACCATGGCCTTCTGCCATTATGACGTCTGGACAGAGTTCCAGACATTGAATGCTCCAAGCAGATGACTGACCGCACACACGTCCCTGCATTGATATCAGAGGCTGCTTTTGAGATCTTGTGCCCGGCCACCTGTCCGAAGGATGCCTTCCTTTGACGGTGAGGCATAGCCGTTTGCGTGAAGGGCAAAAAGTGGTTTCGCTATATATACGTCGCTGGCACATGATGATGGTGTGAGATTGTTGCGATATTGTGCCTTAAAACAGCATGTCTATCCCCAGACTGATCTCTACTGACAATCAGTCTGATCCCAGGTTGAGACACAGACAGTTTCTAACCTCACACCTTTTATACATTGTTGAGCTAAGCTGTTCCTGTTTTTTATATACTGATAAAACCTTAAGTTATCTCAAGGCAGTGACTTGAAAGAAGATCTGGGATTTACATATCAATCAATCAGTTAGAATGGGAATGCATCCCCATTCTAACTGATTAAAGAGTTAACAGCAAACTAGGTTGGTCTGATACATTGCATCAGTTGAATAACACTTTGATCTTTTAGATATAAATTCTGTGTCCGATGTATCCTGCCCCACTAGCTACCTGACGAAGGAGCAGGGCTCCAAAAGCTTGTACTTACAAATAAACCTGTTGGACTTTCACCCAGTGTCGTGTGATTTTGAACTTTGGCAATCATGACAAGTTTCCTGGCTTTGTGTCTATGTTAAAGAGCAAGTCAGGAGAGAAGCCTATGAGCCTGTCATATCTGGCTGAAAAGACAAAGTGCAAAAAAGGCGAGGCAAGGCAAGGAGCATCCAAGTGGGGGCACACCTTGTCTAAATGCTAAGAGAGCAAACAAGGATCCTTGAAGTCTGGTCTGATCCAATCCAAGAAGTGAGTTCCTGCCCATGTGTGCGAAGTGTCCTTGCAGCATTATTCCAAAGATGCTGGTGTACACTAAGGTGCTGCACAATGTTCTGTATTGCAAGTGGAGCGGAGATGTGTCATGCATCTACAGTGAAGCTGGTACATGTCAGATGCCAACGTCCATAGATAAATGCAAAGACATTGGTGACTGTGTACACGATGGAGCTATGGAAGTGAAGTAGCAAGCTGTGGGCACCAGGTAAGGGGCTCTGACTTTCATTTGGGAACTTTTGAAGGCGAGTTCCTACCTGCCAGGTGGGAGATTGGGAAACTTCATATAAATGAGGTGAACTTAACTAATAATGATTTGTCAGTTCATGCCAATGCATGTAAGTAGACCCCTTTCCTTCAAAAATGACAATCTTGTTTCACTGTTCCACAATCGGTTGAAAAAATGGGACTTTTTGTTCTTAATTTTGAGAATTTCCTCATTGCTGACCTCATATGATTTAGAGTCATAGAGTCATAGAAATGTGCAGCATGGAAACAGACCCTTCGGTCCAACCTGTCTATGCTGACCAGATATCTCAACCCAATCTAGTCCCACCTGCCAGCCCCCAGCCCATATCCCTCCAAACCCTTCCTATTCATATAACCATCCAAATGCCTCTTAAATGTTGTCATTGTACCAACCTCCACCACATCCTCTGACAGCTCATTCCATACACGTACCACCCTCTGCGTGAAAAAGTTGCCCCTTAGGTCTCTTTTATATCTTTCCCCTCTCACCCTAAACCTCGGCCCTCTAGTTCTGGACTCCCTGACCCCAGGCAAAAGACTTTGTCTATTTATCCTTTCCATGCCCCTCATAATTTTGTAAACCTCTATAAGGTCACCCCTCAGCCTCCAGTGCTCCAGGGAAAACAGGTACCCAGCCTGTTCAGCCTCTCCCTATAGCTCAAATCCTCCAACCCTGGCAATATCCTTGTAAGTCTTTTCTGAACCCTTTCAAGTTTCACAACATCTTTCCGATGTTTCACAACATTTTCCCAACTTTCTCACCAATGTCCTCATTGGTTGGTGCCCAGGAAGAATCTGCCTAAAGGAAAAAATGTAACACACTTGCTGATCATCACTCAGAAAGTGGAATTAGCAACAGAGAAGAAAATGAGAAGATAAAAAAGACAGGGAGCAGCAGCAGAAAGAACAGTTAGCATAAATTTTCATCTTCAGTGTCCTTCTGTTGAGCAATGCCTAGTGGGACCACCTATCAAGCATTTGTCTGTCCAAATTTCCAAGAGCTATTCACAGTGTTCAAAGCTCTGTGCTGGGACAGTTGGACTCAAGATCTAAGATATGAAACAGACGGAGGGGAATCAAAGGGAAAAGCAGCATCTTATTGAAGTGCAGAATACTCAGTATTCTCTTGGCCTTTAATTCCCTGCCATGGTTCCAGTCAACTCTCAAACTTTAGCATTCTCTATATGTGGCTCTTGTGTTATTTACCTTTTTTTTGCTAAATATTAAAAGATCACAGCTTTCTTTTTAACTTGCGTTCTCTGAAAACTAACAAGATGCTAAAGGGTTGCTGCTGAATACATTTTCAGAGGTGTCCAATGTCAAGTCCCTGGGTGTGCACTATCCTGCTCTTCATAGTGATGGACACCAGTGATTCTATTATGCATCAAATTAGGTCTCATTACATCAGTCCATTTACTTCTGATCTTCAGTGAGCGCACTTGCGGAAGAAAACTATGCTCAGACACGAGTCTTTTTAATCCAGTAGATTCTGTCTGGTTAATAATTTAACTGAACGGTAAAGTGAAAATATATCATTGCAAAATTGAAAGAGACATTTAACTTTGTGTTGTTCTCTAGAATGCTTTTGAGTCCTTATCAACAACAGCTCTGTAGCTCATTCAGTCTGCCACATAGCAATAACCCTCAGCACAAAACCAAAGGTTCAGGAGATTGCTGCTTTCCTGAAAATGTGCAACGAATGTAAAACCCATCTTCATGAACATATTAGCATTTACAGGGCATTTTTGACAAGGCATCTGTCAGCTACCTAATGTATATACTTTTAGCACTAAACTCATCTCATTCTTATAAGGGATTAACCCATTTTATTTTGTTGGCAGGTGTGATGGAATTAATCCCTGCCACAGGTCAATCTTCTGTATTTGTGTTGGAATAGCAGAGTCAGGGAGAATATTTTCCCTGCCCATGCTTCTAAGCTTATTCAGAAACAAAGAAATTTTGAGAGGCCATAAGTGGTGAAAGGAAACAAAGATGGAACCTCATAGAGATATGTGAATTGTGAAATTAAGGTACAGCGTGAAGTCATGAAATTGCCTTTTGTAAGCAGAAATAAAGCAGTAAGTTGTATTCATTTATTTTCTCTCTCAATCTCAAGTCACCCAAAGTGCTTTACCAGATAATTCTTAGGGACTACTGCAATGTAACAAAATGTCGAGAAATATTGGTATCTGTTCATTAGGACGTTTGATACGATTTAATCTGTGTACATGACTCTTGAGTTTTAATTGCAATTTAATGTCTCAATTTCTATTAGATTAAGAAGAATATTTCTGTGAATATAGAAAAATATAAAATTATTTGCAGCAGCTAAACCAAGTTTGGTTAAAAACATCAGTCATTCTCTGATATTTCGGCAAACTAACACCAAAGTTCTGAAGGGACTAGTCTGTCTCAAGGTATGACTGGAATCTGTAAGATTAGGTCAATGGTGAGGATTGGCTAGTAGTGTTTGTTGGTACACTATCGTTTTATCACCAGGATCATTATTAGGCTCCAGCTAGATCAAATTGGATTAATAGTTTACTGTGGCATTTTGGCAATGATCCTAGAATCTGAGTTTTGAGCTGAACAGTGTGGGTCCTTACCGAGTAAATCTTTGAAGGTGAAGGAGATATATAAGATGATGAGGAAGGAGGAGAGCAGTAACATTAGATTGTTATTGCTTAATCCATGACAAGGACTTACCTCGTTCAGTTTTGGATGCACTACTCTCTGCAGCTTTCATGAAATCCCACCACAGATATGGTTTTGAGAGGAAACTTTGTAATATTTATAAAATTATCTCTGGTAGGGATTCCCAAAATCAAGACTTCATATGGGTTCACCAGGTAAAACCTTAGGGTCATGAGCAGCAAGACAGAATGTCCATAGTGGAGTTTTCACCAAATTAAAGGGGCTATGCTTTCCTCTCACAGACCTCTGGTCTCACAAATCCTGCCCCATCTAACAAAATAAGGAAAAATGGGTCTTGGAGGTTTAAGCATCCTCCCCTGTATAATGCTATAGTTTAATGGCAGCTTTTGTAAATATTATGCCCCTCAGCAAACATTGACCTAATTTGTCAAGATGTTGTCTGTATTTTCTCAGCATTTTCACTTAACAACAAATGGCGCAAAACAACTGAGCAGAACTAAGCTACCTTTCCACAGCATTTATAGATCAAAGCTATATTGAAGAAACCATTCAATATTTAAGATTTATGTTTCTGCCTGATATCAATGACACTCAAACATATTCCTCACCAAAACTATTATTTTTGCAGTGATTGCAATGGGTCAGCCAGGTGGAACACATTGAATATGTGTTCCCTGATTGGGGCTGTTAATCTGGTCCAATCAGGGAGCCCTGGCTGACAGATAAGAGCACGTGTTTCAGAGGTTCTGTTCACTCTGAGAGCTGGGTCAAGGACTCTTCAGGGGCACTTGGTGATGAGCTACCAGCCTCTGTGGAATTATTTCAATTTTGACCATCACTTCCCTTTACTGAATACTCAATTTCAAGCCATTATAATTTAGCATTCTTCACCTTTTTATTTTTAATGAATTTTAATTTTATACTTTACTATTACTGAAATGTCAACAGTCTGATTTGAAGACACTGTGCAGCATTTAGCAGCTTGTACAAATTAAGGGAGCTTTATCTTGCCCGTGGAGACTCTGGGAGGGTGCTGAATGACATCCGACACTATGATTGCCTGCACATTTAGCAACAGGTTTTAATCTTGTTCTGAAGAGAAGGCAAATAAATCAAAACAGAAAATTCATAGCACATTGATCCACATGTGGAAGAGAAAGGCAGACTAACCGTTTGGGGCTTACTTTCCAAGACACGTGACAGATTTTTAAAAACGTGAATAAAAAATATTTCTACGCTCTCGTCTAAACTAATGCTATTCATCCACAGTGATCATACAGTTATTCACTAAAATATAATTCAGCTGGCAAAATTACATGACAGAGATCATGTATAAACTGCAAATTTAATAAGGGCAAGCTAAAATAAAACAGTCTGTAAACTCATTATGAATAATCTCTTTATCTGCAGCATTAATAAATTAGGCTCCTGGAATCCTGTGCTTTATTCATTTTGCAAGGATGCAGTGAAATTATTTTCCAAATTTGCAAATTACAACCATTCCAGTACAATTCGTACACCGTGAAGAACTGTCCTACTGTTAGCATTAGAGTTTAATAATGAGTTGATTAAAAAGTAGGCTTTGTTAGTTTTATTGTATATGCTCTTCTTCCTTCGCTCGAAATAAAGGAGCCAATTTTTAAAAAAAGACTTGTAATAATTTAATTGCATTTGGAAGAGTAATTTCTCTGCCACTGCCTCCTGGATGGTTTTTGCAGATTTTGTTTACTGTCTGGTGAGGATGTAGAAATTTCATGTCCCGTCACTATAGAAAGTAAGAATATTGTTCCACAGCTCCAGGAATCTCATTGGCCACAACCCGTTTCCATTGAGCTGTTAGCAGAATTTTCTTTGCACCAGCACTGCTGCGAACAATGGGTATTCATGTTTCCTAAAATCTCACCTGTGGTGCAAATCAATCACAAATTAAACAAGGTGTGAAGTTTTTCTTTTGCACAATTTTCTGGTGCGTGAATCGTATTTTGCCAAAAATTACTGCATGCGCTATACATTCAAATATAGGGATTAAATTATATATAATGCATCAAGCATATTTCTGGGGTGGACCTGAAGGCTACTGTCAGTGAGGTAAGGTGATCTGATTTGGTCGCTCAAGCCAAATATTGATAAAAGCCAGAGATCAGTTCTTATTGGTGAGCAGGGAGTTTGACTTACAGCGAAACCTACATTTGCTGACAGTAATTGCCTGTCCTTTTTAGTGAAATGTGGGCAGGGTTGGCAAGTTCAGAATTTGTTGCCCATCCTTTACTGCCCACAGTAAAGCTGCTGGTGCGATCGCTTCTTGAACTGATGCTGTATACCTGCAGCAGATACTGGCTTGGCAAGCCAGCATTTTATTCCAGATGAGGTGAAGGAATGGTGATATAATTCCAATTCTGGATGGTGTGTAGCTTGGAGGGGAACTTGCCACTGCAAGTGATCCCATGTATTTTGGGAAGATATCAAAAGACCTTAGAAAGTGTGCAGAAAAATCTCACCAGAGTGGTTCCTTTGCTGAGGACCCTTAGTTATGAAGATAGGTTGGAGAGGTTACCACTGTTCTCCTTGCAGAAGGAGAGATAAGATCGACTCACTCAAACCCATAAAAGGTTTGGACAGAACAGACGGGAAGAAACGTGTGAAAGGACAATTGGTGAAAGAAGCAAAAATGAAGAAAGACCTTTACCAGCGAGTAGTTCGGCTCTGAGTGCATTGCCAGGGAGCATGGTAAAACACAGCTTCAATTGATTTGGAGATGCCGGTGTTGGACTGGGATGTACATAGTTAAAAATCACACAACACCAGGTTATAGTCCTACAGGTTTATCAGGCCAATTAGGCCAACCACCTGATGAAGGAGCATCACTTCAAAAGTTAGTGCTTCCAAATAAACCTGTTGGACTATAACCTGGTGTTGTGTGATTTTTAGCTCCAATTGAGTCATTCAATAAGGGAATTAGACTGTTATCTGAAAAGGAAGATATGCAGGATTAAGGGAAGAAGGCGGGAGAATGGCACTAAGGTAAATTGCTCATTTGCAGAACTGGTTGAGACACGATAGGCCGAATGGCCACCTTCTGCTGGAACTGTTCCGTACTTCTGATTTATTATTTGCATAGAAATTGCAGGATTGGAGCAGTTGTTGCAGGAAGTTTTGTAAGCAGCAGCAGTACATCTTTTATATAGAGCACATTGTACATTATAATAATGCATTTTTAAAAATTATTATTTTGAATGAAAAGGAGGATATTTGGGATTGGAATGCAATCTGTGTCAATATACTTCCTAACTTACTGCAGTTATTGATTGTTTGATGTACTAAGATACAATGAAAAGTATTGTTTTGTGTGCAATACAGGCAAATCATACCATACAAAGTGCATCAGGATAGCAGAATAGAGTGCAGAATATAGTCTTACAGCTGCAGGGAAGGTGCAGAGAGAGAGAGGTCAGAATTAACGTTTGAGAGGTTCATTCAAAAATTTGACAACAGCAGGGAAGAAGTTTTCTTGAATCTATTTGTGTGTGTATTCAAACTTTTATATCTTCTGCCTGACAGAAGAGGATGGAAGAATATATAACTGGGATGGGAGGGGTCTTTGGTTAGGTTGGTTGCCTTCCCAAGGCAGCAGGATTTACAGCTGAAGTCAGTGGATTGACGGCTGGTTTGTGTGATGGACTGGGCTGTATTTCTTACACTGTTGGGAAGAGCATTTGCCATACTAATCTGTGATTCATTCCAGATAGGATGCATTCTATGGTGCTACTATAAAAATTAGTAAGAGCCCCTGTGGATATGCTGAATTTCCTTAGCCACCTGAGGAAGTAGAAATGTGTTGTGCTTTCTTGACCACCGCACTGACAGAGGTGGACCAGGACAGATTGTTGGTGATTGGCAGTCCCAGGAACATGATGCTTTTGGCCATCTCTACCTCAGCACCATTGATGCAGACCTCCATGTGGCCTCTACCATGAAACACTGATGGGCATGGTGGGAATGGTAGTGGTGGTGGTTTCGACATCTTATCCCTATTTTCCGTAAGCGCACAGTACAGACCGGACTGCTGTCTTGAAAACTCACAGCGATGACTGTGATGTGATCATAACCCAAGGAAATTAATGCAAGCAGCGTTCAAACTTCCCTTCTGCTAATTACAATGATAGGAGCTTCCAGTCAGTGCTGAAATTAGTGTTGATTGCTTTATGGAAGACATTAAAATCGGCAACTGATTTTCACATTCCATCATCTGCTTTTAATGCATAGTACACTCATAGTCTACAATGGTTTTGAAACGGAAAGATAGATAAATCTTGAAACAATCAGCTGATGACACAGGTTAGCCAAGCTTTGTAAAACTAACATGGAATAAGCAACATGAAATGAAGTCATCCGAATGGGTATTAACATTCTTATCAAAAGATAACCAGCAGCAGACCACAGGTAGTTGTGAACAAACCCTCATCCCCTGTTTTGAGTTACACTTTATGATACTTATTGAACGTGAAAGATACTGCCTACAATGATCAAGATTGGAGACAAAGAAATCAGATGTTGGAGTGCAGAAATCACTTATATTTCAGGGAGCTGCTGTTGCAGAGTAGGAGAGATAGATTTGTTGGCAAAATTGCATTCTTAGCCTCTCAAGAAGGAAATGCCTGCCACCAATTAGCTGTGTCTGTGTATGTTTGACATCAAAGCTTTATTATTTTTTCTTGGCGTTAGCTGATTTAAAAAAGTGCTCATTCTTTCACTCAAGAGAATCTTATAATGTGCTCCGTGTTGATTCGATAGACCGCATTTTTATGAATGAGAAAGGTATAGTCTTCTGCTAAAAAGAACACAAATCTTGGTTGCAGCCAACTGGGGAGTTTGAAAAGAAGGGAGGCAAATCAAACTTTCTCACCCAGCCCTAACAGGCTGCACTTTTCAGGAATTAGCCCGTGTGTAAGGATAGCAGCCCTGAGAGGGGCTCATCTTGTGCAGTGGTCATGGTCCCACCTCATGTTCATACCGCACCTTACTGCGGAGTGTGTAATAACAGATTTAGACAGAATGGTTTAAATTAATGCCAAGCACAACCAAAAACTAGCCCTTACCCCTGAAAGGATTGGCACTGCAGTAGGGTCTGGAGCAGTGACAGAAGACCTAATGAAGAGGAAGAATCTTAAAAATCATGTAACAAGCCAAATAAAGTGTGTGCCATAATAGAACCTTTTGTACGTGAGGCCATCTTTGGAACATTGCATTCAATTCTGGTCTCCTGCTTTAGGAGCGATGTTGTGAAACTTGAAAGGGTTCAGAAAATAGATTCACAGGATTGTTGCCAGGGTTGGAGGGATTGAGCTATTGGGAGAGGCTGAATAGGCTGGGACTTTTTTTCCCTGGAGCATTAGAAGCTGAAGGGGACCTTACAGAGGTTTATAAAATCATGAGGGACATGATAAAGTGAATAGCCGGGGTCTTTTCCCTAGAATAAGAGAATCCAAAACTAGAGGGCGTAGGTTTAAGGTGAGAGGAGAAAGATTTAAAAGGGGCCTAAGAGACAACGTTTTCATGCAGAGGGTGGTACGTGTATGGAATGAGCTGCCAGAAGAAGTGGTGGAGGCTGGTACAATTACAACATTTAAAAGACATCTGGATCAGTACTTGAATAGGAAGGGTTTAGAAGGATATGGGTCAAATGCTGAAAAATGGGATTAAGTTAGGTTAGGTTAGGATATCTGGTCAGCATGGGTGAGCTGGATCGAAGGGTCTGTCTCCTTGCATATGACTTTGCAACTCCATGCACTGTGGTGAAGAAGTTGCATATGAGGAGATATCCTTTTCCTTCAGGAGACCAGAAGGTCTTATAAGATTGTAACTAACTATCATAACCAAAACAGGTACTCGAGCCCCATAAACCTTGTTGGAGTGCCATCAGAGGTTTGCAGAAGTGAATAAGACCAATGTATTTGTTTCCAAACCATTTCCTTAAATAATAAACCACTAACCACTGAATTTGCCTTCTTTCATCAACCAATACTTTTTATCAATCAGCACTCACCCTTTTCATTCATAACTTCACTTAGTGTGGCAGATACATTACAGCCCATTCACCAGCATGGTACTGTTTTTTTGCAGGTCAAGGTGACCCATAAGTGGAAGTTGCAGCACTAAATCTGCATGGAGCATTTTCTCATCTCTGTGGAGTAGGTAGTACAGCCAATCATTTGTGGCTGAAAACATAAAGAATAATGATGCATTCCGACCCCACTTTCACATCACATAACTCCCACATCCTGCAATCTGTCACCATTAATAATGTGCAACTGATATAAGCATGCAACTTTTGATTAAGCCTTTACACTTTCAAATACTCAAGGATTGCCAGCTGGCCAGAGAATGGCAGACTGGAGGTCTACAAGGAGAAGATACTGAGACTGAGACAGAAACTGAGACACTGAGAACAAGCACCCCCTCTCAATGTGACATTCCTGTTCACTGGATCAGATACTGGTATTGTACCAACTATAGAAGACATTGTGGAGACATAACCTGATCAGAGACACATGAATAGAGACGAGGAATATTGTGTAATCTGTAATTATGGGATGGTAATGTGTGGGTGAAACATGGCAATTTGCAGTTGTGGGAAGCAGAATTGAATGAAATGCTCATGAACAAGAAAGTGCCCTCTGCTTCCACCTTCCCTTCTCCTTCCCTTTCTCTTCCTCCTCCATCTGAGGTGATTGCCAAATCCAAGGTGGCAGGGGCTGTGCCATTACAATAGCCACGTTGTGGAGGATTCAGGACAGCACCACACACTGGGGCAGTGTGTGTGCTGGAGGACTGCTCCAAGGTTGGGACAGAGGAAACTTTATTTCCACACCCCAGTGCTCTGCTCTATGGTGGCAGCATAGCCTTCATAATTAGACAGGGATTGGATTGCAGAGGGGTATCATGAACCAAGCATGGAGTAGACTGCCCCTGCAGCAGCCAAATCTTGGTCACTGAAATATTAATGGGACAGTGAGTGGACTGGGATAAAATGAATACTTCATGAGTGCTTCCAGATGGTAGGTATTCAGCATGATGTGCTGAACATAGTCGCATGCCAAATAAGCTTTGCAGTTGCGTGTGTGTAATGGGATGCTGCACCACAGGCAGCTCTTGTCCTGGCAAAGCTGTCTGTGCACTCCGTTAACAAACCAACAGCTTACCTGCAAGTTAAAGATGGCCCCTTTAAATACAGAGCTTGCTGTAACTGGACACTTGTTCAGCTGTGCATGGGCTAAGACATTAGCTCAAATGGCAAAGCGCTGGCATCAAATCAGTTTTACACGTTGATTGATGTCAGAATGTATCCACTCTGCTAAAACACTAATGGCCATCAGCATGTCAGTGTTTCACAAGGATTAGACTGTGTGAGGTTCACTTTGATAGCAATTGTAGGGTGATGTGGGCGAAATGACCTTCTTCTGTTCTATAATAGGCTCTATTACTCGATATGACTATAGTGTTAAAATTATGCCACTGATTAGAAAATCAGCTACCATCGAATCAAATAGCAGAATAGGCTCAAGTTGTAGAATCATAGAATCTCTACAGTGTGGTAGTAGGCCATTTGGCCCATCGAGTGCAAAGTGCATCCCACCCAGACCAAGTCCCTTACCCTCTACCTTTATCCCTGAATTGCCCATGGCTAGCCCACCTAGCTTACATATTCCTGGTCACTATGGGCAATTTAACACGGTCAATTCATGTAACCTGCACATCTTTGGTAGGAAACTGGAGCACTTGGAGGAAACTCACGCAGAGATGGGGGGAATGTGCAAACTCTACACAGACAGTCACCCGAAGCTGGAATCAAAGCCGGATCCCTGGCTTAGTGAGGCAGCAGTGCTAACCACTGAGCCACCGTGCCATAGAACAGTCTACTCCGCTGTTCCTATGGCCACTACAGATCAGAATTCAGCTTTTGCCTCCTTCCTTTTGTACTTTTCTTTCTGTCTCACACTTTTCATTGAGTTTGTGTTACACTTTCTCCCTACTCTGGTCCTAATTCACCTCAACTTGTGTTTCCAGGATTTTCTGCTTCCGTTTCAACATTAGCAGTTGTTTTCTTATAACTCAACAGTGTCACACAGTCATAGAGTCAGAGAGATGTACAGCTCGGAAACAGACCCATCGGTCCAACCTGTCCATGCTGACCAGATATCCCAACCCAATCTAGTCCCACCTGCCAGCACCCGGCCCATATCCCTCCAAACCCTTCCTATTCATTTACCCATCCAAATGCCTCTTAAATGTTGCAATTGTACCAGCCTCCACCACTTCCTCTGGCAGCTCATTCCATACACGTACCACCCTCTGCGTGAAAAGGTTGCCTCTTAGGTCTCTTTTATATCTTTCCCCTCTCACCCTAAACCTATGCCCTCTAGTTCTGGACTCCCCAACCACAGTGAAAAGACTTTGCCTATTTATCCTATCCATGCCCCTCATAATTTTGTAAACCTCTATAAGGTCACCCCTCAGCCTCCGACGCTCCAGGGAAAACAACCCCAGCCTGTTCAGCCTCTTCCTGTAGCTCAGATCCTCCAACCCTGGCAACATCCTTGTAAATCTTTTCTGAACCCTTCCAAGTTTCACAACATCTTTCCGATAGGAAGGAGACCAGAATTGCACGCGATATTCCAACAGTGGCCTAACCAATGTCCTGTACAGCTGCAACATGACCTCCCAACTCCTGTACTCAATGCTCTGACCAATAAAGGGAAGCATATCAAACGCCTTCTTCACTATCCTATCAACCTGCAACTCCACTTTCAAGGAACTATGAACCTGCACTCCAAGGTCTCTTTGTTCAGCAACACTCCCTCGGACCTTACCATTAAGTGTATAAGTCCTGCTAAGATTTGCTTTCCCAAAATGCAGCACCTCACATTTATCTGAATTAAACTCCATTTGCCACTTCTCAGCCCATTGGCCCATCTGGTCAAGATGATGTTGTAATCTGAGGTAACCATCTTCGCTGTCCACTGCACCGCCAATTTTGGTGTCATCTGCAAACAAATGGTTCTACTGAAAACATTTTAAACAGTATTGCATCCCAAACCCTATATTCCAGTGATCAGTTTCTGTTTTTTAAATATTTCATTTGTATCTTAGCTGTGTGAATACAGCAGGATGTAGACAGTGAATAATAAACCAGGGCAGCAAGGCTGCTGAACCTTTAGAGAACAGACAGCAATCCAGATGGCCAAAGCTATGAATGCTGGTGCTCTCTGTCACTGGAAATGTCTTGTGCTAAAATGAGAAGCTTGGATAACTTTTTAGCTACTTTATTACATGCAAAACAGCTTCTTTATACATGATGATTGGATCACAGCGCATATTAAAGTTGAATTTAGATGGCTGATATTATATTGTCAATCAAGCAGAGGACGCCTAATCACCAATTAAGATGCTGCAGGCAGCACATTTCATGGTTGAGGCTACACAGCGGAAGGATTTTGTCAGCACAGTGGAGACAGACAGGAGGCGAGAAAGGTGGGAAAATACAGGAAGACCGATGTATTTACACGGTTACAGGGAATCCCAGAGGTGCTGGACAAGTCCCTGTGTGGAAAGGTTTGCCTGGGCTAAGAGGCAATAAATTGCAACTTTGCCAGCCTTCTTCCATTTTGTGAGGGACACTCAATACCAATAGAACTCCAGAACCTCATCAGCTGCAAGGAATTCTGACTCTCCGACTTGTGTAAATCATGATGGGCTGATGGGAAGGCTAAGTGGAACAGTTTGCTGTGGGTCTCATTCACTGCTACCTTGTGAGCTCCAAAGAGCATCAGGACGAAGAGAATTGCAGCCACCAGGACTGGAAACTATAGCAACCAGACGGTCTCCAGGATAATGAAGGATAATGGGCAAAGGGCACACAACCTCCTGTGTACAAAAAATAGGATTCACTGGAAAGGCTCTATTGACTGCAGGTGTGGAAGCAGCAGTTTTGTCAAAGACTGTGCCTCACCAAGGCAGAAGTCACTGAGCTGACTGTAGTGCAAGTGGAGAAGCCAGTACCGGTGGCTCTAAAGGTCACCATAGTAACTCAACTTCCATGCCACATGATTATTTCAAAGAGATACTGGAACTGTCTTTGGAATTGCTCATCTGCAGCTCATTACTACGTCAAGAGGTCACCAATACCACCTTCAAGATGGTCAGCCAATACATACAGGACATTGGTTAGGCCACTTTCGGAATATTGCATTCATTTCTGGTTTCCCTGCTACAGGAAACATGTTGTGAAACTTGAAAGGGTACAGAAAAGATTTCCAAGGATGTTGCCAGAGTTGGAGGGTTTGAGCTATAGGCAGACGCTGAATAGGCTAGGGCTGTTTTCCCTGGAGCATCGGAGCCTGAGGGGGGACTTTATAGAAGTTTATAAAGTCATGAAGGTCATGGATAGGGTGAGGAGCCATAGTCTTTTTCCCAGGATAGAAGAGTCCAAAACTAGAGGGAATAGGTTTAAGGTAAGAGGGGAAGGATTTCAAAGGGATCTAAGGGGTGACTTTTTCACGCAGAGGGTGGTGCATGTATGGAATGAGTTGCCAGAGGTAGTAGTGGAGGCTGGTTCAATTACAACATTTAAAAGGCACCCGGCAAGTACATAAATAGGAAGGGTTTAGAGGGATATGGGCCAAATGTTGGCAAGTGAGACTAGATCAGTTTAAGATAGCAGGTCAGTGCAGACAAATTGGAGCAAAGGTATTGTTTCCATGCCATATGTCTCTATGACTCCATGAGTCTATGCAGCATATTTCCATTCTGTACAGTCAGACCAGGAGTATTATAGGAATCCTGCATTCCAATGTGTATAGGATATCAAGGACTGCATATATGCTCATCAAGGCTCCTATGGTCCAGCGATAGAAAAGGCATCTACTGCCTCATATATAACTGGGATAAGACAACAGACACCCATCTCTCAGGTCATTTCCAGGTTCTCAGAAAAATGCCCTGGCACCGACAAACAAATTCATTTCCAAGTGCCTAACCTTTTCAATCAGTCCCACGTTCCTTCCTTGGCAGAGAACAGATGACAAGTGGTATCCACTGAACAGACAGCCACTTGCAGAACCTGAAACACAAGTGCAGAGGAGAGCTACAACTCCCAGCATAGGAGCATCAAGATGGACCCAGGGTTTCAGAAGATGTGATATAGATGCCACAATAGCTACAGTAGAGCCTTTTAATATGGCCAAGCAAGGGTGCTGCATGTAGGAAGGGCTTAAAAATGTAAAAACAGCACAGATCCTGCCGAATGGAAAAGACACAAAGAGCAACAATGGACCACAAAGCAGCTTATAAAAGCTACTAAAAGAGATTAGGAAAGGCAACTTGCCAGGAATAGCAAAAGCAATGAGAAGAAATTTTATAGTTACATAAAGGGAAAGCGAGTCACCAGGATCAATGTTAACCCAGTAAAGACTGAAAGAGGTGATATTGTCAATGACTGTGGGGAAATGGCAGCCATGTTAAATAATTACTTTGCCTCAGTATTTACAGTAGAAAAGGAGGGTAGCTTGCAAAGTTCTGAGGATTGGGAACAGGGGCTGAATAAAATTAATGAAGTTAAACTTTGGTAATGAGGAAATTAATGGAATTAAAGAGCGACAAATCCTCGGGACCTAACTGTTTCCATCCGAGGGTGTGAAAGGAAGTAACAGAGCACACTGTAGATGCAATAACTATAATCTTTCAGAGATCCCTAGATGCAGGAGTTATCCCTCAGGAATGGAAAATCAGACATGTCACTCCACTTTTCAAAAAGGGCAAAACAGAAAAAAATAGGGAATTACAGGCCAATTAGCCTAACATCTGAGGTGGAGAAATTGCTAGAGCATATAATTAAGAATAAGGTCACTGAATACCTCAATAATTTCAGTTAATTAGGGAGAGCCAGCATGGATTCATGACAGGTAGATCATACTGACTTAACTCCAGGTTCTCCATCCTCCCTCAGATACCGACTCTTCCTATGTTAATTGCTTCACTAGCAGTCAGTGCACTTTCTGTTGCTTAGATCCTGAGATCTGGAATCCCATCCCTAAAGCTCTCTGGTTCTCTGCCTCAGTTTCCTTCTTTATGAGACTCTTCAAGACCTCTTTCTCTGATTCCCATTTTGGTCATGCTATGAAATACCTCCTTTGAGACTCAGTACTTCATTTGTTTCATGAAGCTTCTGTGATGCGTTTTCAGATGTTGCATGACATGAAAAAAAGCTTTTGTTTCATTCACAGATTGAGCACGTCACTGGTCAGGCAGCATTTATTGCCCATCCCTTATTGCCCAGAGGGCAGTTAAGTGTCAACCACGTTGCTATGGGTCTGGACTCACATGTAGATCAGACTAGGTAGGAATGACAGATTTCCTTCTCTGAACTGGATGGGTTTTTCCTGACAATCGACAAAGGTTTCATAGTCATCATTAAACTCTTAATCCCAGATTATTAATTGAATCCATTTGCCATGGTAGAATTCAAACCCAGGTCCCCACATCTTTACCTGAGTCTCTGGATTAAATAGTCTAGCGATAATGCTACTATAGGCTGTTGGTGCTATTGTAAAGGGGGGTTTATCTACCGTCCCCATTGGGAAACCTTGAGAAGAACTTACAGATGCTTCATGCAGCAGCCCCTCTACCCTTTCAGGGTACACATATACCTTCAAAGTTTGGGAGAAGATTTGTAGCTCGGGTACTCGTTGTTACGGTTCTGTTCGCCGAGCTGGGAATTTGTGTTGCAAACGTTTCGTCCCCTGTCTAGGTGACATCCTCAGTGCTTGGGAGTCTCCTGTGAAGCGCTTCTGTGATGTTTCCTCCGGCATTTATAGTGGCTTGTCTCTGCCGCTTCCGGTTGTCAGTTCCAGCTGTCCGCTGCAGTGGCCGGTATATTGTCTATCAACAAACACATCAACCTGGACCCAATATCTGTCAACAAACACATCAACCTGGACCCAATATCTGTCAACAAACACATTGGCCTGGACCCAATATACCGGCCACTGCAGCGGACAGCTGGAACTGACAACCAGAACTGACAACAGGCCACTATAAATGCCGGAGGAAGCATCACAGAAGCACTTCACAGGAGGCTCCCAAGCACTGAGGATGTCACCTAGACAGGGGATGAAATGTTTGCAAGACAAATTCCCAGCTCGGCGAACAGAACCACAACACATATACCTTTCTTGTTGACCCATTGCTGTACAGAGCTAATGTTGGAGGTGATGGTGTGCAGGTCTGTCATCCACTGGGAGGTCATTGGACACAGCTGTCCAAGATGGTGCCAGTCTTCCAATGGAGGTTGACACGTAGAGAACACCAGAGATGTGGCAGAGCTCATTAAAAACAGAAAGATCTGTGGATGCTGGATACAGAAACAAAAATGCAAATTGCTGGAAAAGCTCAGCAGGTCTGGCAGCATGTGTGGAGAGAAATCAGAGTTAATATTTCAGGTCAAGTGACCCTGTGTTGTATCCCTAGCTATTAACTGGGTATTCTTATTGACTGGGTTTGGCAGCCCTTTCTCCAAATTCATTTCCATCTTTTACTCACAGTCAACACTGCAAACTTCAGAGTGAATCAAGTCTTGATCTTCTGTTTTTGACACTGCAGTGCCACGCATCGGACCACGCCATAACCTCCCTCTGCTCTGTTTATTCTGTTTGCTCTGAAGAATCTATCTCCTCTGCCCATTTGGAGGGTTAAGCACTTCCTGGGTGCCAGCCCTCGTTCTATCTTCTGCACAGTGTGACCAACTGTCCCAGATCTCCCATCACACTGTGCTTTCCCATCCTGGTGCGTCATGCCTGGCCTTTTTGGGACGCCATTGTCCAAGATTGCTTCTTCTTGAGTGTGTATGTACACAGGGAGCAGCCCACATGGGGACAACAACAGTACTCCCTGTACACCCCTCTGAGTGCCACCCAGCTTTAGCAGCTGGCTTAGAGGCAAGTAGAGTTTGGCAGGGCGGTGTCTGATAGATGTCCAGCCTCTGGTAAGGGGAACTGGGCAGGCAGCAGCAGCAGGGATGGTAATGGGTTTCAGATTGGAGTCCAGGAGGTCAGTAAAGAGGGCCCAGGTGTGGCCCAGGCCTATGTCAGGGGGTGAGGGGATGTTAACCCCCCCTCCCCTCCAGATGAATCATGGCCCCACCATCACCCCTCCCTCACCCACCTCCTCTCCCTTACTTTTTTCCTTTAGAGTGAGTCATTTGACTTCTACTGATTGCTTTCGGTTCTCTCTGGGGCTGCTACCTTTTAACATCACTGCTGGCTGCATCTTAAAGATCAGTCTTGCAACACTGAGTACTGCTGCCTATGGGGGTGGGTTTAGCTCAGTTGACTGGATGGTTGGTTTGCAAAACAGTATGATGCTTACAGTGTGGGCTCAATTCCCATCACTGGCTGAGGTGACCATGAAAGACTTTCCCTCCCAATCTCTCCTCCCTACCTAGGGTATGGTGCCCCTCAGGTTGCCACCAGCCATCTCTCCCTAATGCAAAACCAGCCCTATGGCCTAGTAAGAATATGGCATCTTGACTGACTTCCTCCTACCAGGGCAGGATTGACTGGTACGAGGAGTCATAGTTTGAAGATTTTAGTAGGAAGGTATAAAGGAGATGTCAGAGGTAGGTTCTTTACGCAGAGAGTTGTGAATGCATGGAATGCGTTGCCAGCTGTGGTGGTGGAAGTAGAGTCTTTGGCGACATTTAAGCGACTGCTGGACATGCACATGGATAGCAGTGAGTTGAGGGGTGTGTAGGTTAAGTTACTATATTTTACATTAGGATTAAACCTCGGCACAACATCGTGGGCCTGTTCTGTGCTGTAATTTTCTATGTTCTATGTTCTAACATATTACCTCGTGGGTTCCCATGGCAATCAGTATTTAATTGCAAGCCCCAAGATTATCATATTTACATTTGCACCCCATGTCTGTGCAGTGATTTTACTGTCTTTTAGTCCCAACATCAGGATTTTGTTGCTGTTGGTAAAATTCCAGCACAATATCAGTGAAAAGTTATCTCACTTTTTCATTTGATGAAAGGAACAAGGGCCCAGACACACTTCATTCAGTTGGCAGTTAACAAGGCCTGTATATTCATATAATAAAGGTACTTCTTGGATGTACACTTCCCACTGAACCCATTGGCTTTAGAATACTTTAGAAATGGCTCAAATGATATTTAACTGTGATATACAAAACGTGCCACAAGATTTTTCAGCAAGAGAATTGTGCAAGTTAATGCTGGTGAGCCCTTGGGTTTGGGTCCAGGCAAGGGATAAAATCCAAGGAAAATGCGAGCATGTCATGGAACCTGCTGTAATCCATAGACTTTCACTCCAATGTGTTCTAGCTCATAGGGAGAGACAGACTGTCAGTTTCAATATGTTATTACTTGAATATGAAATAACACTGACTTGCAGCTTAATGTTAGCTCCAGGGGTTCCTGTGTTTCTGGGACTCACCAGTGAAAGTAAGGTAAAGACAGAGAGGCGATGGAGATGGGGGCAGTTTGCTGTGGGTTGCTGAAGAAAGTCACACATCCAATAAATCAGCAATACTTACAGTTGCTTTGCTACTTACTTTGTTCCGATTACTAACACAGAGGAGTTATTTTACACTGGAGAAAGTGAGGACTGCAAATGCTGGAGATCAGAGTCGAGAATGTGGTGCTGGAAAAGCAGGTCAGTCAGCATCCGTGGAACGGGAGAATCAATGTTTTGGGCAAGAGTCCTTCATCAAGAATGAGGCTTCAAAATGAAGGGCTCTTAGATTCACAGAGTCATAGAGGTGTACAGCATGGAAACAGACCCTTCGGTCCAGCCTGTCCATGCCGACCAGATATCCCAACCCAATCTAGTCCACCTGCCAGCATCCGGCCCATATCCCTCTAAACTCTTCCTATTCATATACACATCCAGATGCCCTTTAAATGCTATAATTGTACCAACTTCCATACTTCCTCTAGCAGCTCATTCCATAAATGTACCAACTGCTGCGTGAAAAAGTTGCCCCTTAGGTCTCTTTTATATCTTTCCCCTCTCACCCTAAACCTATGCCTTCTAGCTCTGGACTTGTCCAAAACATTGATTCTCCTGCTCCTTGGATGTTGCCTGACCTGCTGTGCTTTTCCAGCACCACACTCTCGACTCAGTTAGTTTACTCAGCCTCTTTGATGTTCCTAAATACATCGGTGGCAACATTTCCCATATCCAAATACTGATCTACAATGTGGGTGCTCTGAGCTATCAAAATAGCACAGGTACTTCTTACACTATGTTCCTATCGAGCTGTGTTCATTATCAGATGGTGACCAACAACACCAGTGTCACCAGTGAGACCTCCCGTACCAGCATACTCAGGAACAGCAGCACCTGCAGTAATTAGAGATCTGCACTCCTGAGAGAGAACAGCAGCAGGCTCTATTTGACCAAAACTATATACCCATCATCAGATTAAAGACATCATTGCTTTCCTCTACAATAGCAGCAACAATTAGCAATGGTTTCACAGTCATCAATTACAGATTTTTATTGAATTCAAGTTTCACCATTGACGATGGTGGGATTTGCACTCACTCCCCAGAGGGACTCTGGATTAATACTCTCATGATAATACTATGAGGCATTCACTTCCCCTGTAGGCTACGTAGTTTTGTAGTTGCTGCATCTGGTCTGTAGTTTCCTGTTTTCTACCTCTTCTTCCTTTTTGAATAAAGGTGTTGGATTAGTTATCTTCCAGTCTATACAAACTTCCTCAAATTTAATGAGTTTTGGAAAATCGAAGCTAACACATCAACTGTTTCACAAGCTACTTGTTTTAAGACTGTAGGACTTGTCAACTCCAACAATTTACTCAGTACTACTTCTCTGGTAAATGGAATTTTCTTGAGTTCCTCCCTCCCTTTCAATCCCTGATTTATAGCTGTTTCTAGGATGCTACTTGTATCCACTGTAGTGAGCACTGATACAAAATGACTGTTCAATTTGTCTGTGCTCTTTATCCTTACTTACTGATTCCCCAGACTTATTTCCCATAGGATTACTTTGCTAGACCAACACAGAGGATGCTGGAGAAACTCATCAGGGGTGACAGCAACTGTGGACAGAGAAACAGAGTAAATGTTTCAAATCCAATAAGACTATTCCTCCAAACTTATTTTGTTAACTCTTGTATTTTTTTTTAAAACAGGGTCAACATACCTGTATGAAGGGGGCACCTAGATTTGAACTGGGGGGGGGCCTTCTGACCTACAGTCAAATGTTCTATCACTGAACTATATCCCCTGTAGGCTGTTATATTTATAGGGTAAAAACAATGACTGCAGATGCTGAAAACCAAATACTGGATTAGTGGTGCTGGAAGAGCACAGCAGTTCAGGCAGCATCCAACGAGCAGCAAAATCGACGTTTCGGACAAAAGCCCTTCATCAGGAATAAAAAGCTTTTATTCCTGATGAAGGGCTTTTGCCCGAAACGTCGATTTCGCTGTTCGTTGGATGCTGCCTGAACTGCTGTGCTCTTCCAGCACCACTAATCCAGTATTTTATATTTATAGTTATCTTTTTCTTGTCGTCTAATCTTTTTCCTCTTTATTAATCGTTCAGCAACACTTTGCTCTATTCAGTCTTTTGATGTGCCACCTATCTTTGTGGTATTGTATGTCTTTTCTTTGAAAGCGATACTGCTGCTACTGAGCGTTGGTGGTGGTTGCTCATGGATGTGGTGCTGATTTAGCAGGCTGCTTTGGCTTGGATGGTGACAAACTTCTTGAGTGCTGTTGAAGCTCCACCCATCCAGGCAAGTGGGAGTATTCCATCACACTCCTGACCTGGGCCTTGTGGGTGATTGGCAGGCTTTGGGAAAAGCGAGGACTGCAGATGCTGGAGTTCAGAGTCGAGAGTGTGGTGCTGGAAAAGCACAGCAGGTCAGGCAGCATCTGAGGAGCAGGAGAATCGATGTTTCAGGCATAAGCCCTTCATCAGGAATGAGGGTTGTGGGTTGAGGCTGAGAGATAAATGGGAGGGGGTGGGGTTTGGGGGAAAGCGGGAAAGCGATAGGTGGATGAAGGTGAAGGAGAAGTTGATAGGTTAGAAGGGGGAGTGATGGACAGGTGAGGAGGGCGGTGCTGAGTTGGAGGCTTGGGACTGGGATAATTTGGGTGGAGGGGAACTGAGAAAGCTGTTGAAATCCACATTTGGGAGTCAAAAGGTGACTTACTCGCTGCAATATTCCTAGCTTCTAACCTGCTCTTGCAGCCACTGTGGTTATGTGGTGAATCCACTTGAGCTTCTGATCAGTGATAACCCATAATGTGTTGATAGAGGGGGATTCAGTGATGGTAGCAACATTGAATGTCAAAGGGTGGTGATTAGATTGTCTCCTACTCCAGACAGGCATTGCCTGGCATTTGTGTGGTGTAAATGTAATTTGCCACTGGTCAGCCCTAACTGGGAATGTTCTTAGCAGGAATACTAGAGAGCTAGCATGCAAGTACAGCAAGCAATGGTAATGTGATTTTAATTACAAGAGGATTGCAGTATAAAAAAAAGAAGTCTTGCCAGAATCCTGAGGGTTTTGATAAGACCAGACCTGAAATACAGTGAGCAGTTTTGGTCACCATATTTAGGGAAGGATATACTTGGAGACAATATGGCAATGGCACAAGTGGATTGGAATTGAAACAAAAGGATTATCCTATAATGAGATTCTAAGTTAATTGGTATTATATTCTTTGGAGCTTAAAAGATTATGGGATATTTATTTTATTGTACTGTTTTTATTTTAATATTTTGAAGTGTCTTGACAGTGTAGATACAAAGTTGCTTTATCTGGGTGGAGAATCTAAAAACATGGAAATATAATCTCAGGATAAAGTGGAAAATCATCTAGGTCTAAGATGGGGAGATATTCCTTTGTTCATAAATTGTGATTCTTTGGAATTCCCAAGAAGAATGTGAATACACCATCGCTCAAAAGGTGGAGATAGAAGATTTTTAATGTCTCAGAGATTAAGAGATATGGGGAGTGGATGGAAAATCAGATTGAAGCCCAAGGTCAGTCTTACTTGTACCAAATGATGAAGCAGGGTTGAGTAGCCATCTACCTTTCATTCTTTATATTCTTGTTTTCTGACAGCACATTCACAAATTCTACAAACTTAGCAACAGCCAGTCAAAATCATTCCGCCATTAACCTGTAAGTAGTCGTTGGTTTCTTTAAATGGCACTGGTGGAGTCCCTCTGCCACTGAACACACGTTCAGCTGTACATGTTAAAGCAAGGGAGCATCGAAGTTTAACATGACTTACATCAAATGAGTATTATGCACTGACTCACATCACTACCTGTTACTTGGTACACTTATCAGTGCACATTACTAATGTCCATAGTAATGCCCTTGCCATCATGGCATTTGGCTAAATCTGCATTGCAAATGTGCAGCCAAGGTATGGGTGCCATTTAACCTTCAAAACAAAACCTACAAATCTGAAAAGAGAGACACTGTGGAGCCAAAGTTTGTTCCTTATGTCCTTTGTGGAAAGGAAAAGTGCCTTGGTTATTGATCAAATGGTTTTTGAATGAAATTGTTTGCACAGTGTACACCTCATTCATATCAAAGAAAATTATAGCTCCTCAGCAGTTAATGCAATATTCTAGAGCAATAAGTTAGAGTCTGTTCAAGACAGCAAGATGATGTTAGGATTAAAGAGTGGAGTGTATATAACCGCTTACAGTTGCTCTAACAAGTGCAACATTCAAGGTTTTAACAGTTGTTGGACTTGTCCTGCATTAAATGTAATTTCAAGGAATATTGTGAAAATGCATTATTGACATTAACATTTTATCATCTTGAGACTCACCTCCGCCCACCTTCTCCAAATAAAGAATGATAATTTTGGTCAAAGCAACTGATAAGGATCTCCAAAAGAACGGATGTAATGTGATCATTTTGTTTTGGCGTTATGTTCATTCTTGATGGTGTCTAAAATTACAAATGGCAAATCCCCTCACCTGTTCAGATCATCAATCAACTTTCTTAAGAGTGCCCTGAAACATAAGTCTGCTGTTTGATCTGGATATCGCATTTTAAAAGCACAATACCAAGCAAGGTCATTACTGATGTTTCTCTATATCTCCAGGAATAGAGCCAAGAACACAAAATAGAAAATCTTATTATAAAGGTTGCAAGTAAAAATATTAAAGTTTTGAGATATAATATGATTTTTAATGTCATGTTTTTACTTCACTAACTGATACAGTTCCTTGTGATTTAAATGATTTCAGATGTAATTAAAAATAATACCGCAATATCATTGACTTTTATCTTTTCGGAAAAGAAAAAGTGATCAAAAGCACAGATGTAATTAAGGAGTTAAATAACATTATGAATGATGAAGACAAAGGTTAAATGCATCTTAAATATCATCGGATGAACAATGGCATTATAACTGTTATTTACACTATGCTTTTAGTTATAATATGGGTAGACCTTTGTCTCTATACTATTGCTCAGTTCTGGCCATGGACCTGGGAACGATGTCAGGGAAAAAGACTGGAAAATGCTTCTTGATGCAGGGCTTCAGGACAATAAATATATCTCCTCTTTTCTTCAGCAGTAATACAATCAACAGATTCCAGTTTAGAAAGTTAAAGCAGCACTTTTTTTTTGCAATTATCTTTGAACTATTATCCCTTTTTTCAGTTGCTTGCTTGGCTTTTCATAGAATCATAGAACCCCTAAAGTGCAGAAAGAGGTCATTTGGGTCTGTCCTTATGCTCCAAAGAACACCCCTCCCTATAACCCCACATTTACCATGGCTAACCCAACTAGCCCGAACAGTGCCTCACAACACCAAGGTCCCAGGCTTGATTCCAGCCTCACGTGACTGTGTGTGGAGTTTGCACATTGCCTGCGTGAGTTTTCTCCCACAATCCAAAGATGTGCAGGTCAGGTGAATTGGCCATGCTAAATTGCCCATAGTGTTAGGTGCATTAGTCAGAGGGAAATGGGTCTGGGTGGGTTACTCTTTGGAGGGTCAGTGTGGACTGGTTGGGCTGAAGGGCCTGTTTCCACACTTTGAAGAATCTAATCTCTGGACACTATGGCCAATCCACCTAACCTGCACATCTTTGGACTATGGGAGGAAACCAGAGCACCTGAAAGAAATCCACATAGACACAGGCAGGATGTGCAATCTCTACACAGACAGTCACCCATGGCTGGAATCAAATGTGGTCCCTAGTGCTGAAAGGTATCTCAGCTAATCACTCAGCCACTGCACTGTAAACTGATGGAGGTGTAGAGCGGTATTATAGAAGGGTATTAAAAGTGACATCACTTCAGTTTTAAAGTGAAATAATCTGATATCTATGGGGTTATCCATAAGCAGAGGCCCATTGTAACACAGATGTTAGAGGCCTAGAATGAAAACCACTGAACTCTCCTATTTTCAATTATTTAAATCAAGTTTTAAAGAAACATTTGCCTCTTTTAGGGTCCTTGCGCAATAAGCAAGCTCACAATATATAGAATCATGCTGTAGTGGGTTTCTGTTGTATCAAAATAAGATAAATATAGTTGGAGTCAAGTATTAGACAGAAAAGAAAAATAATTTTTTGAAGAAGAGAAGTAAATGTGAGTCTTGCGTATTGGTAAGTTTGCAATATTTACATCCAAACTGAGGCACTCAACATCATTATTGCTCTTCACAGCAAAATAATTGAGTGAATCTGTAGCTAACTTGGCAGGCGACCTGCATTGCAATTAAGGATAACTATATTCAAACTGATGTCAGGCTTGTACTCCTGATTAACCCACGTACATTGATTGTGACACAGGCAGCATACCAACTTACCATTATCAGCTCGATGCAGTGATTTCAGCATCCAACCTGCGCTGATCAATGTTGATTGGCTAGAAGCCTGAGCAGGCGGTTGAAACATATTGTGACTGACAAATTTGAAAAGAGGCTGCATTGCTTAAAATGGAACAAGATCGACACACTCCGCATGCTAGAATTCTGCTATCGTAGAAAATGCTGAAACATTCAACAGGTCAGGCAGCATCCATTCTGATCAAATGCCACTGACCGAAAACTTTGGGCCATGTTTTCTGAGTTTGGTCACAATTCCAAAGTCAGCCTCAATTCCTGCTGCAATTGAAAAATCACCTCCACAAGCCCCTGTTTACTTTGGGCTTCACTGATAGAGAGGTTCCAATTGCAACATGATTGTAGCCAGCCCATACAACATGAAACAGAATTAATTATTTCGCTCACATCAGCTCTTTGCAACATTAACAAAAAAAATAAAGCTAAATGAGGAAAACAGAGCATTTGTATTGAATTGAGCCTATAGTGTGTGTGTGTGTCCCTCTCTCTCTGTCTCTCTTCATGCCTGATAAAAGACACCCCTTCCTGCAGAGATGAATCCACAGCTATTATATAGGATATTTATTTGGTGTTCCTTCTCACCATCAACACCTTCTGATCGAGGCTCCAAGTCACCGTTTCTGCTTGAAACTTGCTATCCTAGCAACTACACAGTGACCACTTATTTAGCGATTATGTAACAAACAGGTTCGACAATACCACAATTACTCAAATGTTCAGGTTCATACTAAGGAAGCATTCACTTCTTCCACTGCTGACCTAGGCACATGGTAAGGAATTGGGTGAAATTCAGGATTTGCTCAAAAGGACATCTCATCTTCTTAGTTGTGCTTGTATTTTCAATTGGTCTGTGCTTCTTTGCAGCTGACCCGCTCAGTATTGTTATTACCCAAGCTATGGACTGCAGTGTCCATTATAAAGACTTCTCAACGTTGGCAACCAGCAATCACTCACTGAGTGGTGAAGTTCCTGCCCTACTGTGGCCAAAGCACATCTCACAATGTCAACAATGATCGTCAATATCAGCAGGCATCCTGCTCTATCACCCAATAAGATTATGGCTGATCTTTTTGTGGCCTCTACTACACTTACCTGTATTCTCACCTTATCCCTTAATTCCTTTATTGTTCAAAAAATTCCATCTTAGCTTTAAAAACGTTTACTGAAGCAGCATCAACTACGTCACTGGACAAGGGATTCAACAGATTTACAACCCTTTGGGTGAAGACATTCCTTCTCAATTCAGTCCTATATCTGCTCCCCCTAATTTTGAGGCTATGCCCTGTTGTTCTAGTTTCACCTGTCAGTGGAAATATCCTCTCCAGGTCTATCTTATCTATTCCCTTCATAATTTTATATGTTTCTGTAAGATTCCTCCCCTCATTCTTCTAAATTCCAATGAATATAATCCCAGTCTACTCAGTCTCTCCTCATAAGCCAACCCCCTCAATTCCAGAATCAATCTCGTGAATCCCAGAGGAGTCTGTACCCCCTCCAGTACCAGTACATCCTTTCTCAAGTAAGGAGATCAAAATGCACGCAGTACTCCAGGTGTGACCTCACCAGTACCTTGTACAGCTGCAACATTACATCTCTGCTTTTAAATTTAACCCCTTTAGCAATGAAGGACAAAATTCCATGTGCCTTCTTAATTACTTGATGTACTTGCAGACCAACCTTCTGTGATTCATGCACAAGGACACCCAGATCCCTCTGCATAGCAGCATGTTTTAACATTTTACCATTCAAATAATCATCCTTTTTACTGTTACTCCTATCAAAATTGATGACTTCACTTTTATTAACATTGTATTCCATCTGCCCACTCACTTAAAGTATCTATGCTCCTCTGCAAGGTTTCACAGTCCTCTGCACAGTTTGCTCTGCCTCTCAGCTTAGTCTTATCTGCAAACCTTGACACACTCTACGTGGTCCCCGACTTCAAATTATCCACATAAATTTGGAATACTTGTGGTCCCAACACCGATCCCTGAGGCACACCATTAGTCACAGATTACCAGCCAGAATAGCACTCATTTATCCCCACTCTTTGTTTTCTGTTAGTCAACCAAATATCTATCAATACTAATACCTTACCTGTAACGCTATGCATCCTTATCTTATGCAGCAGCCTCTTGTGCAACACCTTGTTGGAGGTCTTTTGGAAACCTAAATACACCACATCTACTGGGTTCCCATTGTCCACCTTGCTCGTAATGTCTTCATAGAATTCCAAAAGATTTGTTACCCATAACCTGCCCTTCAAGAACCCATGCTGCGTCTGCCCAATGGGACAATTTCTATCTAGATGCCTTGTTATTTCTTCCTTGATCATTGACTCAAGCATCTGCTCCACTACAGAAGTTAAGCTAATCAGTCTATAATTCCCCATCTTCTTTGCACCTCCCTTGTTAAACAGTGGCATCACATTTGCTGTTTTCCAATCTACTGGAACTGCCCCAGAGTCCAGCTAATTTTGGAAAATTACCATCCGTGCACTTATTATTTCTCCCGCCATCTCATTTAATACCTTGGGATGCATTCCATCAGAGCTAGGAGCCTTGTCTATCCTGAGCTCCATGAACTTGGCCAATACTACCTCTTCTGTGATAATGATTGTTTCCAGGTCCTCACCTACCTTTGTCTCTTTGTCACTTACTGGTATGTTATTAGTGTCCTCCACTGTAAAGACTGATATAAAATACCTGTTCAATACCTTGGCCATTCATCATATCCCATAACTAAATGCCCTTCTCATTCTCTAAAGGACCAATGTTTACTTTAGCCACTCTTTTTTGTTTTATGTATTTGGAGAAACATTTGCTATCTGTCTTTGTATTCTGTGCCAGTTTTTTTTTTCAAATGTTCTATCTTACTTTTCTTAATAGCTCTTTTTGTGGCTTTATGTTGACCTTTAAATTTTTCCCAAAATTCTACTTTCTCACTCTTCTTGGCCACTTTGTATGCCTTCTCTTTCAATTTGATAGCTACCCTTATTTCCTTAGACACCGATGGCACATTATCCCTTTTCTTACAGTCCTTCCTTTTCACCGGAATATATTTTTGCTGAGCACTTTGAAAAATTTCTTTGACAGTCCTCCACTGCTCATTTACTGTCCCACCAAAAATATTTGTTGCCAGTTTACTTTAGCCAACTCCTCCCTCATCCCATTGTAGTCTCCTTATTTAATCACAGGACCCTGGTATTGGATGTTATCTTCACACCGTCTACCCGTATTCTAAATTTAACCATACTGTGATTGCTCCTTCCAAGAGGATCCCTAACTATGACATTATCAATTGTTCCTGTCTCATTACACAGGGCCAGATCTAGGATATCTTGCTCCCTCATCACTTCCATTACATACTATTCAAGAAAACTATCGTGGATACACTCAATGAACTCCTCCTCAAAGCTACCCTGACTGAGCTGGTTCGACCAATCCGTATGTAGCTTAAAATCCCCCATGATAACAGCCATACTATCTTTACAGGTATCAGTTATTTCTTTCTTTATTGCCCGCCCCAGTGTGATGTTACTATCTGGTAGCCGAAAGACCGTGCCTTTCAGTGACTTTTTCTTCTTAGAATTTCTAATTTCTACCCAAATGGATTCAACCTCATGCTCCATAGAACCTATATCAGCTCTCTGCGCTGCCCTGATGTCATCCTTGGTAGCTACACTACCTCCCTTACCTTCCTGTCTGTCCTTCTGAATAGTCTGATATCCCTGGATATTTAACTCCCCGTTGTGACCATCCTGTGACATGTCGCCATATGGGCTACCACATCATATTCATTCACGATGATTTGTGCCATTAAGTCATCAACCTTGTCACGAATGCTACGAGCATGCAGGTAACGTGCCTTTATACTAGTTTTCATACCCTCATTGGTTTCCAACGTCTCTAATAATATCTCTTGAGTTATTCTTCCTTTTTGCTTCTTTCATAGTCTGCCTTGTAATTAAACCTTCCTGCACACATGCTCACCTGCTGCTTACCTTTTTATTTACCATTATACTTCCTGTTGTTTTCCCTTTCCCTTCCCCTGACTCGTTCATTTAAGTGACCACCCTATTTATCCTTTTCGCTAGAACACCAGTTCCAGATGGGAAACTGTCCCATCTGTACAGGTCCCTTCTGTTCCAAAACTGATGCCAATGCCCCATGAAATGGAACCCCTCTTTCCCACACCTCCTCCCTTAGCCACATGTTTACTTCCCTAATATTCTTGTCCCTAAGTCAATTTGCACATGGCTTGGGCAGTAACCCGGAGAGATTATGACCCTTCAGGACCCGGTCATAAATTTCATTCTTAGTGCTTGGTAATCCCTGAACAGGTCCTCCATCCTACCCTTGCCTTTGTTTTTAATCCCAACGTGGACCATAACAACTGAAACCCCCTCCCGCTCCAATATCCTCTCAAGCCAGTCGGAGATATCCTGTATCCTGGCACCGGACAAGCAACACACCATGCGAGACTCCCGATCCGGCTTGCAAAGGATACTATCTCTCCCCCTAATTACAGAATCCCCTATAACAACTACTTGGCTTTTTGCTCCCCCCACCACCTCTTGAATGGCCTTCTGCACCATGGTGCTGTGGTCAGTTGGGTCATCCTCCCCACAGTCCTTTTCCTCATCCCTGAAGGGAGCAAGCATCTCATACCTGTTGGATAAGGTCAAGAGCTGAGGCTCCTCCATTCCTGAGTGCAGGATTCCCCTACCTGCCTCATTTGCAATCATACTCTGTTGTCCCAGATCAGTCACTGAATTTGAATTACTTTAAATTGGAGGTGTAGTGGACAGCGAAGAAGGTTACCTCAGATTACAACAGGATCTGGACCAGATGGGCCAATGGGCTGAGAAGTGGCAGATGGAGTTTAATTCAGATAAATGCGAGGTGCTGCATTTTGGGAAAGCAAATCTTAGCAGGACTTATACACTTACTAGTAAGGTCCAAGAGAGTGTTGCTGAACAAAGAGACCTTGGAGTGCAGGTTCATAGCTCCTTGAAAGTGGAGTTGCAGGTAGATAGGATAGTGAAGAAGGCGTTTGGTATGCTTTCCTTTATTGGTCAGAGTATTGAATACAGGAGTTGGGAGGTCATGTTGCGGCTGTACAGGACATTGGTCAGGCCACTGTTGGAATATCGCGTGCAATTCTGGTCTCCTTCCTATAGGAAAGATGTTGTGAAACTTGAAAGGGTTCAGAAAAGATTTGCAAGGATGTTGCCAGGGTTGGAGGATTTGAGCTATAGGGAGAGGCTGAACAGGCTGGGGCTGTTTTCCCTGGAGCGTGGGAGGATAAGGGGTGACCTTATAGAGATTTACAAAATTATGAGGGGCATGGATAGGATAAATAGACAAAGTCTTTTCCCTGGGGTCGGGGAGTCCAGATCTAGAGGGCATAGGTTTAGGGTGAGAGAGGAAAGATATAAAAGAAAGCTAAGGGGCAACTATTTCATGCAGAGGGTGGTACATGTATGGAAAGAGCTGCCAGAGGATGTAGTGGAGGCTGGTACAATTGCAACATTTAAGAGGCATTTGGATGGGTATATGAATAGGAAGGGTTTGGCGGGGTATGGGCTGGGTGCTGGCAGGTGGGACTCGATTGGGTTGGGATATCTGATCAGCATGAACAGCTTGGACCAAAGGGTCTGTTTCCATGCTGTACATCTCTATGACTCTATGACTCTAACTACCAGGTGTGACTGCCTCCTGAAACAAAGTGTCCAGGTAACTCTCCCCCTTCCGGATGTGCCACAGTGTTTGAAGCTCAGAATTCAGATCATCATCTCTGAGTCAGACTTCCTCCACCAACCAACACGTGCTGCAGATGTGGTCACTGTCGTTCACAATGAGGTCAGCCAGCTCCCACATCATACAGCTACAGCACATCACTTGTCCAGCCATATCTACTTACTTAATTACTTACAAATTTATATAAATTATACTATATGCCTTTCACCCAAATATTTCCTAACATGTTTGACCCCAGCACAGCAGGTATTCTCAACTTCCTATCTTCCACCATGGGCGGCACGGTGGCACAGTGGTTAGCACTGCGGCCTCACAGTGCCAGAGACCTGGGTTCAATTCCCGCCTCAAGTGACTGACTGTGTGGAGTTTGCACATTCTCTCCGTGTCTGCATGGGTTTCCTCCAGGTGCTTCAGTTTCTTCCCACAGTCCAAAAATGTGCAGGTTAGGTGAATTGGCCATGCTTAAATTGCCCATAGTGTTAGGCGAAGGGGTAAATGTAGGGGAATGGGTCTGGGTGGGTTGCGAGTCGGTGTGGACTTGTTGGGCTAAAGGGCCTGTTTCCACACTGTAAGTAATTTAATCCATCAGATCGAAAAGTGTGGTGCTGGAAAAGCACAGCAGGTCAGGCAGCATCTGAGGAGCAGGAGGGTCGACCCTCCTGTGACTTTCCTAGCACCACATCTTTCGTTTCTAACTCTCAAACATCTGTCATCTTCAATTTCTCCTCGCATCAATCAGATCATCAAGCAACAGAAACCCCAGGCTTTGGAAAGTGTGATTGAGGGCCGATAGCAATAGTTCAAGATAGTCGTGACAAGAGATGCCTGATGCTAGTGAAGTGAAGAGCTGCATTCAGGAAGAGAGGTTAATTAATTCACTTACCTCAGAAATGTGCTTTCGCAAAATGATTAACTAACCGTTGCCTCTTTCAACCCTTAGACGTGTGCTATCACCCTGTCAGATCTCACACTCACTGTCAGGAATGTCCCTGTCGCTCTACATCACACAAACCCTCTTCTGTCCTGTATTCCAAACTGGCTGTCAGTGAGAGACCCGACCAGTTCATTACCAGGTGAACCGGGGTGGCTGGTGCACTGGATGGTACCTCATGACAGTTTTGGCGGTGGCTGTTGAAGACCGTGTTGTTTGAAGTGTCCAGCATGTTCATAATTTAATTAGCTCTTTGGTCAGAGTCAGGCTCAAGGCTTACCATGGAGATAGGACAGCTGAAGAAGTCTTTGGACTGGAAGTGTCAACTGTCTTACTCTCTCCACAGATCCTCTGAGATCTGCTGAGTTTCTCCAGCACTTCCAATGATTGCTTCTGAATTTGTGCTTGCTGCGCAGAATCTGCCTTTTGAGTCAGAGGCAAACACCCTGTCTCTGCTGACAATTATCTCCCTGATGGTAGCCATTTCCTGGTCTTCGGAGTCTAATATTTTTCAATGATATGGACAATGAGATTCTGTGCTTCCAAAAAAAGGACAATTGAGGTTTGTCACTATTAAGCCTTTAACTCCATTCAGATATTCCCATCCTCAACTATTTTCCAGGATTTCCCAAGAGGTTATCCCCTTCAGATATTCCATCATGAATAGAATCTGTTCCCTCATAATTTAATTAGCTCTTTGGTCAGAGTCAGGCTCAAGGCTTACCATGGAGATAGGACAGCTGAAGAAGTCTTTGGACTGGAAGTGTCAGACTCTGGATGTCATAACCAGCTGTGCATCTTCAATATAGTCTTCAATCTTCAGATTACCAGGTGTTCCCAGTTTTGCCCTAAATCTATCCAGCTCTCCACTCATTGGTTGAGTTTAATATCCAACCAGAAGTACTGCTTCCTTCCTCCAAAATATCAAAAGAATGCATATGGGAGCCTCTGTCTGACTGAGCTCAAAGGCCCAATTTCGTCATCCAGTGTCTATATCCAGACACATTTCAGGGTTTTATCTTCACCAGCAGACATTGCCAATTTCAGCTCCTCCACCATCTGTCCTTCTTAATCAGGCATCTTTCACCCACATCCACGAAGATTGATGCCTGGGCTGTGAAGTCCTCTGGCCACATGAAAAATGTATAGGGTGACGTAAGCATGTGGATGGCGTTCCGGAAGCATGGATCCTTCATTCCATTAGCGTCAGCTGTTGGCAAACATAAGAGAAATCGAAAGTAAACTAGAGAACATGAAGCACTTCCATTACAGCCTTGTAAGGCCAAAACCATCTTCTAAAAACGTCACAGCATCCCCTACATTTTCACAATTCAAGCACACTTCAAGCTATTTAAATAAACTTTAGGCTATTTAAATCAATCGTCACATAAACTTTTGCAAATACAACTTACACCCTTAAGCAAGGCCACCTCATAAAAGATTTAAAAGCAAATCAGTGAATCAAATTTGTATCTTTGTTGGGTTGAGCTGAGGTTTATGATTTTATATTAATTTGACTGACAGCCCTTCACATCACTGATATAGATGGTCTAATGATATTATTGCCAGACTATACCCAGGTAATGCCTGGGTTCAAACCCCACCAGCTAGATGGTAGAATTTGAATCCAGTGAAAATCTGGAATTAAGAGTCTCGTGATGACCATGAAACCACAGTCAATTATTGGAGAAAAAAAATTCCCAGCGGTTTCACTAAATGTCCTTGTCCGGTCTGACCTTCACGTGACTCCAAGTCCACAGAAAGGGATGGGCAATAAATAACAGCCTAGCTGGTGATGCCCAAATCCTGTGAAAGAATTAGAACCAAAAGGGTGCGAAAGATAAGCTAAGGTCGAATATTTGAGCTCTTCTCCTTAAAGCAGGGCTTTGATAGAGGTGTTGAAATTTAGGAAAGGATTTGACATGGTAAATAAGGAGAATCTGTTTCTGGCATCAGAAGTATCATTAATTCCTGGACACAGAATTAAGCAACTGGTAAAGAAATTGGAGGTGGCATGAGGAAAAAGAAATTATGTAGTTGGCTAGGTGAGCTAGCCATGGGAAATGTCGGGGGAGGGGATGGGGCTGGGTGGGTTGCTGTTCGGTATTGGGCCGAATGGCCTATTTCCACACTGGAGGGATTCTGTGAGTTGTTGAGTTGGGTGCACTGCCTCAGAGTGTAGTGAATATATGCTCAATAGTAACTTACAAAGGCAAATGGGAATGGGAAAAATATACAGAACTGCAGAAAAAGAAGTAGGAGTGGGAGAAATAGGATACATTTACCAGAATTAGTTCAAGAGGCTGAATTACTTCCTTCTATACTGTACTATCCTGTGATTTTAAGTGCAGCAGAAACATCTGAAGAATAACGATGGAAGCTTTCCACATAGGAAGGTGATGGTTTGCACTATGGTGGTCACCTCTGTGTTAAGCATGATCTGGTGTGGCTCGCTTAACCCCGTTTTGCCATGACATTGTCTGGTGCTTTCGATGCAGTGGGGCTGAGAAGGTGCATCAGTCACAGCAAGGTTTTCCATTTCTGCTGCCTATTTCCAACACCTTTCCAAACAATCAGGGGTCCTGGGCATCAGTAACTACCTACCCATTGTCATGGCAAACGGCCATCTTCATTGCTCACTTGCAATGCCCTTGTAGCCTTGTCCAACTTAGATTAAAAATCACACAACACCAAGTTATAGTCCAGCAGCACCGCTCCTTCATCAGATGGTTGTGGAGGATAAGATTATAAGATGCAGAATTTATAGCAAAAGTTGACAATGTGATGTAACTGAAATTACATATTGAAAAAGATCTGGATTGTTTGTTAAGTCTCTCATCTTTTAGAATGACCATGTTGGTGTCAGTTCTCTCATATGTAAATTGCAAAACCTTTTTTAAAAGCTACAGTAAAAAAGTTTTGTGATTTACATGTGAAAGAACCGACACCAACACGGTCATTCCAAACGATGTGAGACTTAACAAACAATCCAGGTCTTTTTCAATATATAATTTCAGTTACATCACACTGTACAATTTTACTATTAATTCTGCATCTTTCAGTTTTTTTTAGATTACTTACAGTGTGGAAACAGGCCCTTCGGCCCAACAAGTCCACACCAACCCTCTGAAGAGCAACTCACTCAGACCCATTCCCCTGCATTTACCTGTTCACCAAACACAACAGCCAATTTAGCATGGCCAATTCACCTAACCTGCACATTTTTGGACTGTGGGAGGAAACCGGAGCACCCGATGAAACCCATGCAGACACAGGGAGAATGTGCAAACTCCACACAGACAGTTGCCTGAGGCAGGAATTGAACCCATGTTGTGGTTCTGTTTGCCGAGCTAGGAACTTATGTTGCAGACGTTTTGTCCCCTGTCTAGGTGACATCCTCAGTGCTTGGGAGTCTCCTGTGAAGTGCTTCTGCGATGTTTCCTCCGGCATTTATAGTGATTTGTATCTGCCGCTTCCGGTTGTCAGTTCCAGCTGTCCGTTGCAGTGGTCGGTATATTGGGTCCAGGTTGATGTGCTTATTGATTGAATCTGTGGATGAATGCCATGCCTCTAGGAGTTCGACTGGGACAACACTACTATTATAGGACAAGCCAAACAGAGAACAGCCAGGGAATTCCTAGAGGCATGGCATTCATCCACAGATTCAATCAATAAGCACATTGACCTGGACCCAATATACCAACCACTGCAACGGACAGCTGGAACTGACAACCGGAAGTGGCAGAGACAGGCCACTATAAATGCCGGAGGAAACATCACAGAAGCGCTTCACAGGAGACTCCCAAGCACTGAGGATGTCACCTAGACAGGGAACGAAACGTCTGCAACACAAATTCCCAGCTCGGCAAACAGAACCACAACAATGAGCACCCAAGCTACAAATCTTCTCCCAAACTTTGAAGCCATGTCTCTGGCGCTGTGAGGCAGCAGTGCTAACCACTGAGCCACCGGGCCATCTTATTCTCCACAACCACCTGATGATGGAGCAGTGCTCCGAAAGTTAGTGCTTCCAAGTAAACCTGTTGGACTATAACCTGGTGTTGTGTGATTTTTAAGTTTGTACACTCCAGTCCATCACCAGTGTCTCCAAATCACAACTTAGATTACAAAGCTTATTTCTGCCCTAGCTCTAATAAAACTATGTTCGCAGAATGGGTGTAGCTCTGAGTATATTCCCAGCCAGTGTGCTTGTTCTTAGAAAATGATCTATTTGGAATGAGCAAAGAAATTTTTCAGCATTTTGAGTTCCCATCACAAAGTTAAGTGGTAAAGGGTTTTGACGTGATTATTAACTGTATCCTGCATACCTCCACCCCTCATTCAGCTTTATCTGTTCATTGGCTTGATGATTGACAACAAACAGTGTGCCAATGCTGCTTGCTGGCACAGAGACAGGGAAAACAATTGAGTAGTGCATTAGAGTCAATGATGGAATTTTGGAATCTAGCTTTCAGGCTTAAGTGAGTTTAAGTCTGAAATCAGGAAGCCAGCTAATAATTTAATGAATTCATTTATATTAAAAAAAGCATTGAGATCAGCAGCAATGATATTGACTTCAGGCAATAAATACTTAACTGTATCTATATTCCATGCAATTCCTTTCACCAGGGAAGAGGTATAGGGGTCAGTCTCTTGTAGATGTTTCACGATTCCACAGAGAATGAAGAGCTGTTCAAGAAATATAACTGGATCTAACTCTAAGCGTTATTTATAACTCCAGAATTATTGTATAGTTTCAGTCTAGTCTGAGGCTTAATAACATGCTGCAATTTTTAGTTCCATGTATGCTTTCATGATGGCAGAATTGCAAAAATAATTGATATTTTTAAATTTGATGGCAATGACATACTTATCCATTATAAAGCAAATGATGTGACTTTAAGCAAACGAATGAATTATTCACATCAACCAGATCGATGGATGTCACATGACATTGACACCCTTATTATATGATCTGGCATTCCCTGTCCATGCAGATTTGGATATAATGAAAGCAAATATTTTGCAAGAAGTTAAAAGCACCTTTGAATTGTTAAACACCCATCGATTGTATTCTATGCAACCGTGCACGTAACCATGGTGCTCTTACTTATCCCTCAGCATGGATTTAAATCTCAAAGCGTCATTGTATATTTCTACACCCCTTTAACACTGCTGGTCTGTTTCTATCTAAATAGTAAAAGATCATTGTGTTCTTAATCTTGCAATTATCCTCTCACCAGAACATTTATTGACAATGCTACAGAAAGATAAATGGATACATTTACATGTAAACTATGTTCATACCATCACATTGATTCTCCATGACATGTTACTTTCAATCACGACCAGCCAGTCAGACTACACTTGGTACCTTCTCGGTGCATAACCGTACAGATGTATAATCTGTGTGTCAGCTTGCAAATATGCTCAGGAACCTTTCCCCACAAGTTAAAACCTTGGGTTACAAAAGCCAAGTCAGATGATTAAAACTAAACAAAAGAAAGAAAGCATTTCCATTTCGAATCATAGAATCCCTACAGTGCTGTGAGAGACCATTCGGCCATCAAGTCCACACTGCCTGTCTGAAGAGTATCCCAGCCAGACCCAGCCCCCTACCTATCCCCATAATAACATACTTACCATTGCTAATCCACCTAACTTGTACATCTTGGACATTTGATGATGGCTTCCACATTCTCAGGATGTTTTGAAATCAATGAATTTGCTTTGAATCTAATTTACTGTTATGCAGACAAATACAACATTAACGTATGAAAAAGCAAATTCCAAAGATCTAACTAACCACTTATTCTGCATAGGTTGACCTTAAAGGCCCGATTGTACTGCTTTTTGTTAACTCTCGCAAAGGCCTGGGATTTTCTCAAACTACACTTCCAGTTTCCTGAACCTTGCTGGATATTAAGGTTGTATCACTGCGCTACATTTGATTAAATACTTAAAAGAGAGGGCCTCAGGAAAGGCAGGCCTATGCTGTAGTCCCACTGCAACATTCAGAGGGGCTGACCAGCCTGAACCCTTGGATTATTTGCCACTGCATGTTGATGCACATTCTCAATCCCTGAGCTATCTCAGCAGCTCCCAGCTCTCCCATTGGGAATGGTGAGGCTTCAAAGTTGGTGTTCCCCCGATTCAGGCAGTACCATCAGGAGCTGGACTAACCTTTTTTTTAAATAAGCAACCAATTGCAGGGCTACTTCCAGTAATGTTGCTGAGGGCTCAGGGCTCCCATTTCCTCCTGACGCCAGCACCCTAAAACGTGAAGTAGACTTTTGTTGCTCTCATTCAGATGAGAGGTGAAGCAAAGGTCTTGTCTGCCTTCTGAGGTACATACAAACCCTCAGTCAATACCACAACAAAAAGATTATCTCGTCTTGCGAGTGAAACTTTGCTTACCGTAAATATGCAGAATTGTGTATTGTGTACAATTATGGTCGACAAGTTATTGGAAGGATATTAGTATTAAGCTGGAGAGTACAGAAGGTATTTATCAGAATGTTGCCAGGTATGGAAAGTTTGAGTTATCAAGAAAGTCTGGTGTGAGTCATAGAGTTTTATAGTCATACAGCATGGAAACAGAGTCTTCAGTCCAATCAGTTCACTGGAATTTAGGAGGTTGAGAGGTGACCTTATAGAAGTTGATAAAATAATGAGGTGTACAGATAAAGTTAACGGCAGTTGTCTTTTCCCTAGGTTGGGCAATTTCAAGACTATGGGGCACATATTTAAGGTGAGAGGAGGGAAATTTAAAAATACACCAGGGGTAGTATGGTTCGCGTATAGAATGAGCTTCCTGAGCAAGTGGTAGATGTGGGTACAATTTTTAAAAGACATTTTCATAAGTATATGAATAGGAAAGGTTTGGAGGGATATAGGCCAGGAGCAGGCAGGGGGGACTAGGTTAGTTTGGGATTCTGTTCAGTATGGACTGGTTGGACCGAAGGGTCTGTTTTCTGTGTTGTATGACTCTATGTTCCTGAATTACCAGAGTGATCACACTTCAAAGACAGTTTATTAGATTAGATTAGATTCCTTACAGTATGGAAACAGGCACTTCGGCCCAATAAGTCCACACTGACCCACCGAAGAGTAACCCACCAAGACTCATTCCCCTACAGTTACCCTTAACTAATGCACCTAACATTATGGGCAATTTAATATGGCCAATTCACCTGACCTGCACATCTTTGGACTGTGGGAGGAAACCAGTGCACATGAAGGAAACCCATGCAGACATAGGGAGAATGTGCAAACTCCACACCGACAGTCACCCAGAGGTGGGATCGAACCCAGGTCCCTGACACTGTGAGGCAGTAGTGCCAACCACTGAGCCACTGTGCTGCCCCATTAGCTATGAAGATATGTGGGGACATCCCTGAGATCATAAAAGACACAAATCTTTCTTCCTCTTTTTGTTTGTCCGGAGAAAATACAGAAGAACTGTCAATTATTTACCACCTCTTTTCTGTGAGTGTGCCAATTAATCGCTGAAACTTTCCAACAGACCCCAAAACCGAACAGGGCAATAAAAAAGCCATAAAGCTGACAACAGATGTTTGGCTGCTGAGAGTGTTTGTAGCATCTTCAATCAATGCATACAAGGTCAGCAGGCACACATGCTGTTCCACATCAACTGAAGGGAATGTGTGTGGGATGAGAGCTTTTTGTCTCTCCTGTCATTGCTACCACATGAAAGACTGATCAGAGTTTTTACACGGTACAATCCTTGCTTCATTGCAAACAAAGAGGTACCAGACACATTTGAGAAGGATAAATATATTAATTAATTGTAGCAAAGCAAAATGCAAACAGAAAAGGCTTAGAATAACCAACGCATAAAACCAGCCTATATTGTTGATACTCCATCGAACTGAGATAAATATTTGCACCATTTACTTCTCAAATACTTGCAAGGATATTAAGCTTCATTTTACAAATGAGATATGAGTGCTGCAAAAGAGGTGAGGAATATTATAGTTCTCCATTCACAATGTGACAGGCAATATTCCCCTGGGCATCTGGAGCGACCTAAAGCAGATGCCGGGCTGATTTACAATGCAAACCGGAGTTCAATGGGATAGGGCGTTCCTCCATCCTCCCATATCTGGGATTTCACCTCCCTGTCATCTGCAGAATGTCATTGTAACTGTTGCTGATGTTCCACTTTCTACCATTCCTGCAACCCCAAACCAGCAAGCTACTTATTTAGTTTGTCAGTCAGATTTAAATTAGACTTGATATTAAAAACCAAAGGTAATTATTCACTGCTGGAGTGGCTGAACATCTGACTGGATGTTCCATCGCACCAGAAATACAGAATGAATATTCATTTAAACCAGCCAACGCTTTTGGTCACCTGAGCAAGTGGCTCCTTAGCTGATTCATTTGTTTTACAATGAGCTTGTGAAATGGTTGCAATGCTTTGTTTGGTAAAAAGCACAATGTAAATATAACTTGTTGTCATTACTTGTAAGGAAACAGCAACAGGAAATATAAAAACAATAAGAAAACAAAAATCTGAGATGATTTGTTGTCTGCATCAAACAAATTAATCTAGATTCTCTTTTGTTTTACATTAATTTCTGTAAATAATGTCATCACTTATTTTGATTTAAAATTTGTTACTGAGGGCAATTTCTGACAAGTTTCTGACCACCTCAAACATGAAGTTTTCCTGGTTTGGTGATGCCAGTGTTGTACTGGGGTGTACAAAGTTAAAAATCAAATTACACCAGGCTATAGTCCAACAGGTTTATTTGGAAGCACTAGCTTTTAGAGTGCTGCTCCTTCATCAGGTGGTTACATTCTCCACAACCACCTGATGAAGGAGCAGCACTCCAAAAGCTAGTGCTTCCAAATAAACCTGTTGGACTATAACTTGGTATTGGTGTGATTTTTAATTAAGTTTTCCAGTGAACCAACAAGTCAAAGAGTTAAAGGTCAGAAAGTATAGGAAAAGAATTGTAAAGAGGATGAGGTGAATGTGCAAATAATGAGTCAGTGATGTTAAAATTATGAGGAAGGAGTAGAGAATGATTCCAAATTAATGGCATTGTGAAATGAGATTGAAAAGAGTTGAAGTCTGCGTATAAGGAATGTCAATTTCAAACCTGTAAATATGCAGGGAGGAGAAGCAATTAGTAGAGCATAGAACAGAGAACAGTCCAACACTGGAACTGGCCCTTCAGCCACAATGTTGTGCCAAACATGATGCTAGGTTAAACTAATCCCTTCTGCCAGCCTCTAGTCCATATCCCTCCATTCCTTGCATATTCATGTGCTTATCCAAAAGCCCTTTAAATGCCCCTATCGTATCTGCCTCCACCACTACCTCCTGACAGCACATTCCAGGCATCTATTACTCTCGGTGTGAAAAACCTTTGAACATTTTCGCACTCACCATAAATGCAGAGGACCCATATTTGCAACTTAAGAGAAATAAGACAGGTAAATTCAGAGATTGTGCACCAATGTGATCAGAAGGAATGCTTGCCTGGTGTTTCTCCAATTTAAAGCATCTCTTTCAATCATTTGAAATCCTACTTCAAATCCGTGGGTTTTGCTGTTAGCCCCTGGCTTGGGGCAGCTTTCTGAACAATGAGAGCAGGCATGATGCTTGGGAACTATTCTGTCAGCTCACTGAGACCTGTTTCCAATTCCCAGGATTCTCCATCAAAGTCGTGATATTGACGGGAAAATGTAACCCTGGTGTATTTGTCATCAATAATTGCCACTGTTTGCCTCGTGTCTGTCATTCGTAATGAGACAGCGGGAGCATCCGATCAGAGAGGATGACAAAATGAAAGGATCGCTTCGCCTAACGCAATTAATTTCAATGGATGGTTCAAATATACAAGATCAAATATAAACAATTCAGAAGAGAGACAAGATGAAATCTCTTAACATGTCAAGAAGTCAGTCTGTGTAGTTCATTTCCCATATGACTGGTTAGTTAAATAGAAACTGTAGCCTGAAATTTTATTCCCACATCAGGAAAATCCTTGACTCTGCAAATTCGGCTTGGGAGAAATCATCTGAACGTGCTAATTTTGGTTCTGGTGGTGGGGCTTCGGAGACATGAGTTGAACAGAGACAGTGCAGAGGCAGCCACAGGAGTTGCCTGGTACGGGGGGCAGTCTGGTCGAAGGCCAGCCCCAGAGATCTGGAACCTCATCTCACCTGGAACTAAAAACAGCCCTCCGGCTCTCACACTATCTAACTCTCCGAGACACACACTCCCCATACCCCATCCACTTCACCTATATCACTTCAGGATCCTATCCATCTCCACCTGGCCCCCCTTAAGCATTCCATGTAGACTCACCCTGCATCCACAATGGACAGATCTCAGGAAACATCTGCTGAAATGAAATAAAGTTTTAAATCAGGGAATTTATTATTTAAATGAATAGGCAAAGTCACCATGTCCTAGAGGGCTGTTCTCTCATTAGAGAGAGAGACAACTATTGGTAGTTTTAACTTCATGCCTTGAATGAGGTTGAGAATCCAGGACCTTCATGGTAACCTCAGTCAATGTAGGAATTCAACGTGTGCAGTTGGGCCTCACGCTACATCACAAACCAGATGCCCAGCCAATTGGGATACCAACGCCTCATAGTCATCAACGTCCTATTGGACCGTTGGTCTGCTCTCCCATTTGAGAGAGGGATGATTGGTGGTGGTTTAACGCAACGTTAACACACTCCAGGCGAGAGGGAGATATTCAGAAGGTGAGTCCTTCATGGTACCCTCAGCCGGTGTGGGAATTGAACCTGCGTTATTGGCATCATGCTCTTCTGCAAACCAGCCATTCTGCTGAACACTCATTTGAATTCCGTGTTGAGTTCAAACAGACTCCATTTTTGATGTAGTAAGAACCCTAATCTGCAAGATTGGCGTCACAGTATTTTTGAGTCACTGAAAATAATCATGGAAAGTGTTAAATTGGATTAGATTAGATCAGATTCCCTACAGTATGGAAACAGACCCTTTGGACCAACAAGTCCACTCTAACCCTCCAAAGAATAATCCACCCAGACTCATTCCCCTATATTTACCCCTAACTAATGCACCTATCACTTTGGGCAATTTAGCATGGCCAATTCATCTGACCTGCACATCTTTGGATTGTGGGAGGAAACTGGAGCACCCGGAGAAAACCCACACAGACATGGGGAGAAAGTGCAAACTCCACAGACAGTCGCCTGAGGCTGGAATTGAACCCGGGATCCTGGTGCTGTGAGGCAGCAGTGCTAACCACTGAGTCACCGTACTGCCCCATGGAGGGAGGGAGGTGGAAGGGGAAGTGGTTGGAGATGTGATTGGGTGGTGAGGATTTAGGGGATTGGTTAGGCCACTTTTTGGAATACTGTGTCAATTCTGGTCTCCCTGCTGTAGGAAGGATATTGTGAAACTTGAAAGGGTTTAGAAAAAAATTACAAGGATGTTGCTGGGGTTGGAGAGTTTGAGCTACAGGGAGAGGCTGAATCAATTGGGGCTAATTTCCCTGGACCATCAGAGGCTGAGTGGTGACCTTACAAAGATTTATAAAATCATGGGGGCATGGATAGGATGAATAGTCAAGGTCTTTTTCCCAGGGTAGGACAATCCAAAATGAGAGGGCATTAGGTTTAAAGTGAGAGGGGAAACATTTAAAAGGGCCCTGAGAGGTAACTGTTTCATGCAAAGGATGGTGCTTGTATGGATTGAGCTCCCAGAGGAACTGGTGGAGGCTGGTACAATTACAACATTTAAAAGGCTTCTGGATGGGTACATGAATAGGAAGGGTTTGGAGGGATGTGGGCCAAATGCTAACAAATGGGACTAGATTAATTTAGGATATCTGGTCAGCATGGATGAGTTGGACTGAAGGGTCTGTTTCCATGCTGTACAGCTCTGTGACTCTAAGGTTTCAGGACCTAAGATTTAAGGAATGATATCCCAGAAAACCACCTTGGGCCATTTAAACAGCCTGCCTCAGTACTCAGCAACTCCCTGCACTGCCACCAATCTAGAATCAATAACCATGGCTCCATCTCTCTCCCAAGTTCCCACCATCACATATATCTAACACACACACACACACACACAATTGATGGGGCCTTTTCTCCCAAGGATGGTGCAGAAACCTGGCAGAATTCCCGACTCGTGCCACAAAGCTACAAGGTGAGAATGCAGCCACATATCTTTCCGCATCCAGGGAGCTCCAGCCTTGTCCGCCCTACATTTACCTTCATGGGAAAAGCTTCCTCTGAACTGCCTCCTCTGTAAAGGTAACCCATTGCCCAATCACAATTTTCCTGTCAAACGTTAATCCCAATTTACCTTAGCTAGATCTGTTCAAACTCTTCAAATTGCTCATTCCTACAGTTCATGGTTAACACTGCTGTCTCACAGCACCAGGGGCCTGGGTTCACTTTCACTGTCTGTCTCCCTGTGTCTGCATGGGTTTCCGCTGGGTGCTCTGGTTTCCACCCACAGTCCAAAAACGTGTAGGTTAGTTGGTTAGGCCATGCTAAATTGCCCATGATGTCCATGGGTGTGCAGGCTAGATGGGTTAACAAAAGGAAATATGGGGATAGGGTTCGGGAGGTGGGTCTGGTTTGGATGCTCTTTGAAGGATTGGTATGGACTCAGTGTGCTGAATGTGATAGGTGGAAGGAGATTAAGGTGATGGTGATAGACCGGAGAGGGGGTGGGGGCAGAGAGATCGGGAAGAAGATTGCAGGTCAAGAAGGCGGTGCTGAGTCCGAGGGTTGGGACTCCCACCCTACCCCCTGTAAAAACACCATCCCATATTCCCAATTCCTTTGCCTCTGCCGCATCTGCTCCCAGGAGGACCAATTCCAATACTGAACAACCCAAATGGCCTCCTACTTCGAAGACCGCAATTTCCCCTCAGATGTGGTTGACGATGCCCTCCACCGCATCTCCTCCACTTCCCATACCTCTGCCCTTGAACCCTGCCCCTCCAATTGCCACCAGGACAGAACCCCACTGGTCATCACCTACCATCCCACCAACTTCCATATACATCATATCATCTGTCGTCATTTCCACAACCTCCAAACAGGCCCCACCACCAGGATATATTTCCCTCCCCTCCCCTATCCTCATTCCAGAAAGACCACTCCCTCAGTGACTCCCTCATCAGGTCCACACACCCCATCAACCCAACCTCCACTCCCGGCACCTTCCCCTGCAACCGCAAGAAATGCAAAACCTGCGCCCACACCTCCCCTCTTACTTCCCTCCAAGGCCCCAAGGGATCCTTCCATATCCATCACAAATTCACCTGCACCTCCACATACATCATTTACTGCATCCACTGCACCCGATGTGGCCTCCTCTACATTGGGGAGAAGGGCCACCTACTTGCGGAATGTTTCAGAGAACACCTCTGGGACACCCGCACCAACCAACCCACCCACCCTGTGGCTGAACAATCTAACTCCCCCTCCCATTCCGCCAAGGACATGCAGGTCCTTGGCCTCCTCCATCGCCAGACCATGGCAACTAGACACCTGGAGGAAGAGCGCATCATCTTCCGCCTAGGAACCCTCCAACCACAAGGGATGAATGCAGATTTCTCCAGCTTCTTCATTTCCCCTCCCTCCACCTTATCTCAGTCCCAACCCTCGGACTCAGCACCGCCTTCTTGACCTGCAACCTTCTTCCCCGATCTCTCCGTCCCCACCCCATCTCCGGCCTATCACCCTCACCTTAACCTCCTTCCACCTATCGCATTCCCAACGCCCCTCCCCCAAGTCCCTCCTCCCTACCTTTTATCTTAGCCTGCTTGACACACCTTCCTCATTCCTGAAGAAGGGCTTATGCCCGAAACGTCGATTCTCTTGCTCCTTGGATGCTGCTTGACCTGCTGCGCTTTTCCAGCAACATATTTTTCAGCTCTGATCTCCAGCATCTGCAGTCCTCACTTTCTCCTCAGTGGGCTGAATGGCCTGTTTCTGTACTGAAGGGTCTCTATGTTTTTTTTTGCAACTAATCTATTGGACTGAATATTCTTTTTCTGTGCTTAATGACACTTATGACTTGAAGGGTCTGTTTCCGTGCTAGACAGCTCTATATTTCCATCCATTATAGTACATTGATCATCCTAATTGCTCAATTACTGACACTTATACATTTTAACTGTTTAAGTCCATTGAACCATATCCACTAATCCTTTCTTTCTTGTTGAGACTGCTGATTCACAAAATTCTCTTGAACAAACTTAAGAACCTTTTGTCCCTCTCCACCCTTTCCAGAATGACTATTGAAGGGAGCCTTGTAGTGGACTCCATTATCCCAGCATGCTGTTCACTACACAGCTCAAGCAGACAGAGGTGGGGATGTGATGGATTCTGAAGAACTGGGAAAGTAGCCATAGTCTCCTGAAGAGAAAGGTGAGGACATTGAGCATGTGGGACATCACCTGTTACCTGATAGATGGCTGCAACATCACGTGCAAGAAGCCCCAAGGCCTTGATTGACATCCAGTTCCAGTCAATGTGAGCTGGGTGCAGTAATCATTCACTGACGTAAAGTCATAGAGATGTACAACATGGAAACATACCCTTCGGTCCAACTTGTCCATTCAGACCAGATATGCCAACGCAATCTAGCCTCACCTGCCAGCACCCGGCCCAAATCCTTCCAAACCCTTCCTGTTCATATACCCATCCAGATGCCTTTTAAATGCTGCAATTGTACCAGTCTCTACCACTTCCTCTGGCACATCATTCCATACATGCACCACCCTCTGCGTGAAAAGGTTGCCCCTTAGGTCTCTTTTATATCTTTCCCCTCTCGCCCTAAACCTATGCCCTCTAGTTCTGGACTCCCCACCGCAGGGAAAAGACTTTGTCTATTTACCGTATCCATGTCCCTCATGATTTTATAAACCACTATAAGGTCACCTCTCAGCCTCTGATGCTCCAGGGAAAACAGCCCCAGTCTATTCAGCTTCTCCCTATAGCTCAAATCCTCCAAACCTGGCAACATTCTTCTAAATCTTTTCGGAACTCTTTCAAGTTTCACAACATCCTTTGATAGGAAGGAGACCAGAATTGCACGCAATATTCCAAAAGTGATGTAACGAGCATCCTGTAGAGCAGCAACATGACATCCCATTCTGTGAACAATTTTTGAATCCACATCTTTCGATTTGGTTTTCGATTTGATTTGATTTATTATTATTGTCACGTGTACTGACATACAGTGAAAAGTATTATATTTCTTGCTGACCAGACAAATCATATCTTAGACAAGTACATCAGCGTAATAGAACAGAATGCAGAATGTGGTGTTACAGCTACAGAGAAGGTGTAGAGAGAGATCAACTCTAATGTACAAGAGGTCTGTCACAAGTCTGGTAACAGGTGGAAAGAAGCTGTTCTTAAATCTATTGGTATGCGTTTTCAAACTTCTGCCCAATTACGGTATACGGGTAACCGGGGTGGGAGGAGTCTTTGATTATGTTGCCTGCTTTCCCAAGGCAGTGGGAAGTGTAGACTGAGATAGGGGAAGACTGGTTTTCACAATGGATTGGGGTGCATTCTCAACCCTGTGTAATTCCTTGTGGTCTTGGGCAGAACAGTTGCCATACCATGCTGTGATGCATCCAGGTAGGATGCTTTCTATGGTGCATCTATAAAAACTGGTCATTGTGGATATGCCAAATTTCTTTAGCATTCTGAGGAATGGTGTGCTTTACTGACTGTAGATTCTGTGGAGGGACTAGGATAGATTGTTGGTGATATTTTACTCCAAGGAGCTTGATGCTTTGACCACCTCCACCTCAGCACCATCAGTACAGAGAGGGGCATGTCCTCTACTCTGCTTATTGAAGTCAATGACCAGCTCCTTCATTTTGCTGACATTGAGAGAGAGATTGTTGTCTTTACACCATGCCACTAAGCTTTCTGTCTCTGTCCTGTCCTCTGTCTCATCGTTGTTTGAGATCCAACTCCTATGATGGTGTCATCAGCAAATTTGTAAATGGATTTAGAGCTGAATTTGGCCACGCCGTCATGAGTGTATAAGGACTACAGAAAGGAGATGAAAATGCAATCTTGTGGGGTTCTGGTGTTGAGGATTCTCGTGAAGGAGTTGTTGTTACTTAGCCTTACTGATTATGGTCTGTGGGTCAGGAAGTGGAGGATCCCAGTTGCTGATGGATGAGCAGAGTCCCAGGTCTCTGAGTTTGAAGATGAGTTTGGTTGGAATTATGGTGTTGAAAACTATTAATCAAGCGTTTACTCTGCCAAAGGCCTCTTGAAGCTCCAAATATCTTACCTAAATAAAAACCGAAAGAACTACAGATGCTGTAAACAGAGGTTGCTGGTAAAGCTCAGCAGATCTGGCAGCATCTGTGCAGAGAAAGCAAAGTTAACATTTTGGGTCCGGTGACCCTTCCCTAGCTCTGAGGAAAGGTCACCAGATCTGAAACGTTAACTCTGATTTCTCTTCACAGGTGCTGCCAAACCCTGCTGAGCTTTTCCAGCAAATATCTCACCTGTTCTTTTGTTTACTCTTTCTGTGACATCTTCATGCAATTCAGGAGCTTGGTCAAGACCTTCTCATTGAAACCTATGCTGGTGACTATTATATGTTTGGTTTCTAAATGTTTTTTCAGTACACCCATGAGCAAAAGTTTCCACGGCCACACTTGCATATTTGATCTATTGCTTACTGAATATTCTCTATTTCCATTTATAAATAAACATGTCACATTAGCTATCAACTTTCTGGCACTCTTTTCTTGTCTAATGTTTATATATACATGATATATGTACTGGTGCCTCTTAACTTGATTTATTTTGATATGCACACATTTAATTCTTCTGGACTATTTGTTCAATCCTCTCTAAATATAATTATTTTCTGTATTGTCATCCTTTTCTATTAAATATCTTTCTAACATTTTTAAATCTCTTCTCCTTTTGAAATCTTCATGTGGTCTGTCTGGTAAGTAGTGATGCAAAATAATTCCATTACTTCTGATATCTCTGCCTGAGAATTAATTACACCTTAGTAGACTCTTATCTCTTCTTTTATCTCCAACCTGCAGAATACTTTTTTTCCTTAAATTTCTTGATAATTTAGTTGTCTAGTTCCTTCTTGCTTTCCCAAGCATAGAGTGATAGAGTCTAACAGCATGTAGACAGACCCTTCGGCCCAAACTGGTCCGTGCTGACCAAAATGTCCATCCACGCTAACCCCATTTCCCTGCACTTGGCCCATATCCTTCTCAACCTTTCCTATCCATGTATTTGTCCAAATGCCTTTTAACTGTTGTTAATGTACCTACCTCAACCACTTCCACTGGCAGCTTATTCCATATGTGTACTGCCCTCTGTGTAAAAAACGTTGTCCCTCAGGATCCCCTTTTATTCTTTCTCCTCTAACTTGAAACTGATGCCCTCCAGTCCTCGATTCCCCAACACTGGGAAAAAGACTGAGTGCATTCACTCTATCCATGCCTCTCATGATCTTATACACCTTTAAAGGTCCCCTCTCAGACTCCCACGCTCTGAAGAACAAAGTCACTGTTTGTCCACCCTCTCCCTATAGCTCAGACCATTGAGTCCTGGCAACATCCTTGTTAATTGCTTCTGCACTGTTCCCAGTTTAATAACATCCTTCCTATAGAAAGGTGACCAAAACTGAACACAGTACTCCAAGTGCAGTCTCACCAACATCCTGTATAACTGTAACATAACTTTCCAACTTCTATATTCAATGCCCTGACTAATGAAGGCCAGTGTGCCAAAAGCCTTCTTCACTGCCCTGTCTACCTGTGACTCCACTTTCAGAGAACTATGAACCTGAACTACAAGATCCCTCTTTTCCATTTAACTCCTTAAGGCCCTATCATTCAGCATGAAACTCCTACCTTGATTTGACTTTCCAAAATACAAGACCTCACACTTATCTATATTAAACTTCATTTGGTATTTCTCAGCCTACTTCCCTAGCTGATCAAGGTCCTGCTGCAATTTCTGAGAACCTTCCTCACTGTCCACAATATCACCTATTTTAGTATCATCAACAAACTTATTTATCATGCTTTGTACATTTTCATTCAATTCATTGATATAGATAACAAACAACAATGGGCCCAGCACTGACCCCTGAGGCACACCACTGGTCACAGGCCTCTAGTCTGACAAGCATCCTTCCACTATTACCCTCTGCTTTTTATCATCAAGCAAGTTTTGTATCCAATTTGCCAGCTCCCCCTGGATTCCATGTGATCTAATCTTCCAGAACAGCCTACCATGTGGAACCTTATCAAAGGCCTTACTGAAATCTACAGAGACTATGTCTACCACCCTGCCTTCGTCAACCTTCCTGGTCACTTCATCAAAGTACCCTGGCAAATTTGTGAGGCATGATCTCCCACTCCCAATGTCATGCTGACTACTCCTAATCAAACCCTACCTTTCCAAATGCATGTATATCTTATCTGTCAGAACCTTCTCAAGTAACTTACCTACAACATTTACTACCCTCCGGTCTTCCGGGACCTCACCCATGGCTAAGGATGATGCAAAAATATCAGCCAAAGCCCCTGCAATTTCTTCACTAGCCTCTTGCAGTGTTCATGGATATGTCTGGTCAGGACCAGGAGATTTATCCACCTTCATACATTCTAATACATCCAACACCTCCTCTACTGTGATATGAACTGTCCCCAAGTTCCCAAGTCTTCATGTCTTTCTCCATGATAAACACAGAGGAGAAATATTCCTTGCTCATCTCCTGTAGTTCTACACATACATGTCCACTTTGATCCTATTCTCTCTCGAGTTATTCTTTTTACTTTAATACACTGAAAAAGAACTTCAGCCAGGTTCCTTTATGATATTTTTTCTGGCTTCTTTACATTCCCTTTTGACAAAAGTTATTGCCTGGACTACACCTGAAACATCAAATTATGTTCCTTCCTTCTTAAATGCCATTGTCCAATCCAGATGCGATTAATTCCAGCACATATTTAAAGTATCAACTTCAAGAACAGTTTGACTTCCCAGTTCTGATCGTACCTTCAGTCACGAGATTATGTTGAGCATTCAGACTGCATCCTTACTGCAACATAACTTATTAGCTGTGACAAATTAAAATATCTAAGCTAATGCTACTCAAAGCTAATTTTAAAAATTCTGTTATTGAAAACATTAATCAATGATTTGCCCAATGGAAATGAATGTGGTGTGTAAATTATTGTTTCGCAATATTAGACTGCAATAAATTATTGAAACGAGTTAATTGAAAGGAGGTGAGAGAGAATGTAATAGAGGTAGAAAAGACATTGAACAGGGCTGAAGACTGGGAATGAACTACAATGTTAGAGTCCATCAATAGACAACTAGATGCTGTGTAAGTAAACCGTTCCTTTTGCTAGCTGCAAGAACCAAATTGGTTGACCTTCTACCTCATAACTATCTTCTGCCCTTATGAATTGATACTTTAATTTGTTATGAACAGTCATTCTTTCTTTAACTACATCAGAATTTGAAAAGGACACAAACACTAGCTGAAGTAACCCTCCAGGCGAGACAGAACTATGCCGCCAGGAAAATTACTCGCACTCCATGGGTTAGATTTTCACGTTCAGTGGCATTGGAAAATGAAACAGTAGCAGATGCTGAGAAGCACTTGAGTGGTTTATCATTTTTCTATACCTATCTCATAAAACCTGCAACTGTGCAAATGACTAAATGTGAAAAGCTAGGGATTTACAGCAAAGATTGTTCTTTTAAAACATTTAGTTTGATATTGTGTTGGAAACAGCAGGAATAAGAAACTGGAGGTGCCTTCACTTACAAATGATAACATTAAATCTTCGAATTTTGAAATGCATAGTACCAATTTCCTGCCTTTATATCTCAGCAGATTGCAATTCTGTATTTTCAAGTGTCCATAGCAAGAGCAGGCCCAGATAAATAACCATTCAAGGCACAGTTCAAATATTCTGTTAATATGCCATTCAATGCTTAAGATATCAAGGGAACATCAAGCTAGGTGCATCATCCCATGTTTTAACAAATGAATTTTACATCCCTGCCTTTCCACCTCTCACTACAATGTGTAAAGAGCAACAAAAATAAAAATCCTCCCTAATCCTTGAAAGAACAGCCCTATCTTTAAGGGGACCTGAATCCTCACGGTTAATACTCCAAATGGCATCTTTTTTCTGCCATGATATTATGGTTTTATCAAAATGTGTCTAATGTCTTCTTGAGGGTTAGCCCAATTTAGGCTGAACTCAAATGCTATTCCACAAGAAAGTCACTCTTGAAGAAAGATAAAACGTTCACAGAGACAACCTCATGGCTTGATTTATCAACGCTTGTCCCCACGTTCTCCCAGACCCATTCCTCAAAGAGCTGAAATTCTCAATGTTACTCAGAATTGTCCAGATCTGGAACTCCTTACCTGAAAAGATGGTTAAAACTGAGTCTAAAAATAATTTCAAAAAGGAATTGGAAGTATTTGAGGATGATGAATTTAAAGGATTCCAGATAAATAAAAGGAGATGTGGAGTGAAGCATCATGGTTCCTGCAAAAAGGAGCAGAGAGATTGTGAGCTGATTATACTGTCAATTTCAATTTTTCCCTTCTCCAGTGTGGTAAGAACAATGGTGAGGAAGATGGAAAAATGCAGGGACAATGAAAAATATCAGATAATTGATGTGGAGTCATAGAGATGTACAGCATGGAAACAGAACCTTTGGTCCAAGTCACCCATGCCGACCAGATATCCTAACCTAATCTAGTCCCATTTGCCAACTTGGCACATATCCTTCTAAGCTCTCCCTATGTATATATCCGTCCAGATGCCTCTTAAATGTTGCAATTGTACCAGCCTCCACCACTTCCTCTGGCAGCTCATTCCACCACCGTCTGCAAGAAAAAGTTGTTCTTTAGGTCCCTTTTAAATCTTTCCCCTCTCACCCTAAACCTATACCCTTTAGTTTTGGACTCCCCCACCCCAGGGAAAATACCTTGTCTATTAAACTTATCCATGCCCCTCATGATTTTATTAACATTCCTAAGGTCAGTTCTCAGCTTCTGATGTTCCAGGGAAATTAGCCCCAGCCTATTCAGCATCTCTCTATAGCTGAAACCCTCCAACCATGGCAACATCTTTGTAAATCTTTTCTGAACCCTTTCAAGTTTCACAGCATGTTTCCTACATTAAGGAGACCAGAATTGCACACAGTATTCCAAAAGTGGCCTAACCAATGTCCTGTACTGCCACAGCATGACCTCCCAACTCCTGTACTCAATGCACTGACCAATAAAGGAAAGCAAATCAAATGCCTTCTTCATTATCCTGTCTACCTGTGATTCCATTTTCAAGGAACTATGAATCTTGCCAATTGCTTATCTTGGCCCTTATTCATCTGTTTCATTGTGGCATTGTCCAAAGTATGTTCCCTGGCCACAATCCTCCTTAACCCTTTGTACAAGCAAATCAGTATTGGCAGGGATAACGCCTTATCTTCACCATGGACATCCAGTCCCTGTACACCTCCATCCCCCATCACGAAGGCCTCAAAGCCCTCCGCTTCTTCCTTTCCCGCCGACCCAACCAGTACCCTTCCACTGACACCCTCCTTCGACTGACTGAACTGGTCCTCACTCTGAACAGCTTCTCTTTCCAATCCTCCCACTTCCTCCAAACCAAAGGAGTAGCCATGGGCACCCACATGGGCTCCAGCTATGCCTGCCTCTTCGTAGGGTATGTGGAACAGTCCATCTTCCGCAGCTACACTGGCACCACCCCCCACCTTTTCCTCCACTACATCGAAGACTGTATCGGCGCTACCTCGTGCTCCCACAAGGAGGTTGAACACTTCATCCACTTTACTTACACCTTCCACTCCAACCTCAAATTTACCTGGACCATCTCAGACTCCTCCCTCCCCTTCCTAGCCCTCTCCATTTCTATCTTGGGCTCAACACGGACATTCACTATAAACCGACCGACTCCCACAGCTACCTAGATTACACCTCCTCCCACCCTGCCCCCCTGTAAAAACGCCATCCCATATTCCCAATTCCTTCACCTCCGCTGCATCTGCTCCCAGGAGGACCAAGTCCAATACCAAACAACCCAGATGACCTCCTTCTTCAAAGACCACAATTTCCCCTCAGACGTGGTTGACGATGCTCTCCACCGCATCTCCTCCACTTCCCGCTCCTATGCCCTTGAACCCTGCCCCTCCAATCGCCACCAGGACAGAACCCCACTGGTCCTCACCTACCACCCCACCAACCTCCAGATACATCGTATCATCTTTCGTCATTTCCGCCACCTCCAAACAGACCCCACCACCAAGGATATATTTCCCTCCCCTCCCCTATCAGCGTTCCGGAAAGACCACTCCCTCCGCAACTCCCTCGTCAGGTCCATACCCCCCACTAACCCAACCTCCACTCCCAGCACCTTCCCCTACAATCGCAAGAAATGCAAAACTTGCGCCCACACCTCCCCCCTCATTTCCCTCCAAGGCCCCAAGGGATCCTTCCATATCCATCACAAATTCACCTGCACCTCCACACACATCATTTACTGCATCCGCTGCACCCGATGTGGCCTCCTCTTCATTAGGGAGACAGGCTGCCTACTTGCGAATCACTTCAGAGAACACCTCTGGGACACCCACACCAACCAACCCAACCGCCCCGTGCTGAACACTTTAACTCCCCCTCCCACTCCGCCAAGGACATGCAGGTCCTTGGCCTCCTCCATCGCCAGACCATGACAACACGACACCTGGAGGAAGAGCGCATCATCTTCCGCCTAGGAGCCCTCCAACCACAAGGGATGAATGCAGATTTCTACAGTTTTCTCATTTCCCCTCCCCCACCTTATCTCAGTCCCAACCCTCAGACTCAGCACCGCCTTCTTGACATGCAAACCTCTTCGTGACCTCTCCGCCCCCACCCCATCTCCGGCCTATCACCCTCACCTTAACCTCCTTCCACCTATCGCATTCCCAACGCCCCTCCCCCAAGTCCCTCCTTCCTACCTTTTATCTTAGCCTGCTTGGCACACCCTCCTCATTCCTGAAGAAAGGCTTATGCCCGAGACGCGATTCTCCTACTCCTTGGATGCTGCCTGACCTGCTGCGCTTTTCCAGCAACACATTTTTCAGCTCTGATCTCCAGCATCTGCAGTCCTCACTTTCTCCTAATCAGTATTGTCAGACCACCAGGCTCAGCATATCATCTTGCCCAGTCTTGAAACAATTCACACCGTTTCAACCCTTCAAAGCATTGCTTTGGAGCTCAGGAACAACTAATGACTGACATGCTTCTGTCATGATTTGGAGATGCAGTGTTGGACTGGGATGTAACAAAGTTAAAAACCACACAACACCAGGTTATAGTTCAACAGGTTTATTTGAAAACACGAGCTTTTGGAGTGCTGCTCCTTCATCAGGTTCCAAATAAACCTGTTGGACTATAACCTGGTGTCGTGTGATTTTTAACTTTATGCTTCTGCCAGGTCACTTTGTGCACAAAGACAGCTCATGCTGCTGGATGCTGGATGCTGTTTATGGCACTTTTCTTTTTTTCTTAGCACTCACTCACTTTGCCTTTTCTTGGGAGCTATATGTCAGGTTTTTTTAAGCCCAGGATCTTGCCTTTTTTAAACAACTTATCTACTTGCCCTAGAACTGGCTCCAGGAATGAGAGATCACAGATATGTAGAATGATTGTTCTCCTTAAAGCACCACACTCCCACCTGTTCCTTTCGTCTCTCTTCCCTGGGTAATGACCCTTGTGCTGCTGAATTCAACAAAAACAAAACCTTATCTCAGATCCAAGGATCAAACAACCTCATCCGCTGTGTGGCAACTTTAAACTCATGGGAAGTGAGAGTTTCTCATGTGTCACCTATTTAGTCTTGAATGTTGGACTGAATTTGGTATGATTCCCAATGAATGAGTATTCATTGTCTGTAAATGATTGGTAAATAAGTTCCTGGCACCAGATTGCATCCACCCTACTCTGCCATTGTAATGCCTCCTAATTTACCCCATGACTTCAACCTGACATCAGGGAACCAAGATTTTGGCTCATGTCTAAATCCTCTCTTCTGCACATTTCCCATTGTTTCAGACCCCAAACCAATTATATTAGACCACCACGAGCAGTAAGTTTTACATTTGATAGATTTGAATTAGACCGAAATACTAAGTGAACATTAAGTTTTATTTCTGGGAAATACACAAAATCGTCTCATAAATAAGACTATACAGAACACCTTGGTTCCATTGAAATACTTACTAATCCATAAAGGATCTATTGGAGAACCATGTGCGCAGGAAGTGTGTCAAGACGAAACTGCTCAAACAAGGGTCTGGGAACCTCAGAAATATAAGGTGTCTAATACAGAAAGGGGATGAACAGTGAGCGCAGTTAGAATTCAGAAGTTTGATACTATAGGTACGATGGAAATAACAGCTCAACATTCATAAGTTCTCAGGCACAATAGGGAGGTAGAACAAAAGGAACGCAGAATATTGGTTAAAGGGAGAATCATGGCTGTGATAAAGGATTATCTGTGAGAAGGAGTTTCAAGTGAAGACATGTGATTGAACTGAGGAGCATAAAATGGACAAATATATGACTTGGATCCTACTCTACATTCTTCTGATCATTCAGAGGGTATGGAAGAGCAAATATCTAGGCATTTTGCTAAGAAGCAACAATAGTATATAATGTAGCTAGTCTAATAATAATCATCATCATCATCATCATAATAATAACTGGGATAAAGCTCACAAATAATCTGTAAGTATAGTATGTAATAGAATATAGCTACCCTAATAATAGCTGGGTAAAATTAGAGTATAATGTGTAGATAGTGCAACATTCTTAAAATGCATCTTAGAGAACGTCTTTAGCTGATGCATAGAAAGGCCTACAAGTGAATCCAATCTTTTTGGGTTTGGGATTAGGAAACAAGTTTGGACAGGTAGAAGGTACCTAAGTGGTAGGGAAATTATCATCACGATTTGAGTGGACATGCTTCTTGAAGAAGGGCTGATGCCCGAAACGTCGATTCTCCTGCTCCTTGGATGCTGCCTGACCTGCTGCGCTTTTCCAGCAACACATTTTTCAACTCCGATCTCCAGCATCTGCAGTCCTCACTTTCTCCTTGGTGTAAACATGGAAGAGGATAAAGAAGGACTCATTGTTTTAAACTGGGGAAGGATCAATTTTACTAATCATAAACAAGAACAGGCATCCGAAGAAGAGCAACAGAGAGAGATCAGAAGAAACATTCGCTCAGGGAGAACACAAAAGGGGAACTCCCAAATCTAGACACCGTAAAAATCAAAGACCCTCAGACAAAAAACGAAAGCTTATGGCAGATATCAAAAAAAATCTACCAAAATCCTAGCGGTGCATACAAAGTACAGGGATGATGTTGAAAATGAAATCATGAATACATAAGGAAAGCATGAAAATAAATTGGCACCAAAGTCAAACAAACTCAAAGAGGTTTTATAATTATAATGTTTTATAAAATAACAACAGAATAACTAAGAAAAGAGTTAATTAGAGAGCAAAAAGGTAACATTTATGTAGACTGAAGATATGCATATGATTCTTAATGCATTTTTGTGACTGTTTTCAAAAAAGGAAGGAATGAAGCAGATACCATAATGAAAGAGTGGGACTGTAAAACATTTGATGGAAAAACAAAGTGAAGAAGTCTGTTTAGAATTCTTAAAAATGGATAATTCACCAGGTTTGGATGAATTATATCCCAGTTTGCTAAGAGGAGCAAGGGAGGATATAACAGAAGCCCTGGCCATCAGTTTCCAATCCTTTCTCTATACACGGCTGATTCTGAAGTGCTGGTGGATTGAAAAACACTCTACTGTCTTTACAAAAATGAAGGAAGTTGATAGCCCGAATAATTTCACACAGTCAGCTGACATAGTTTGTGGTCAATTTATTGGAAAATAAGTCAGACTGAGTAGATTGAAATTTAGAAGGGCCTGCTCAGCCATGACCGTGTTAAGAGAAAATCATTTCTGATTAACTTGATTCAATTTCTTGTAAGATAACAACGAGGGCTATTGAGGATAGTAAATACACATCAGATAGATATTAGCAAGGCTTTTGACAGGGTACTGCTTGTCAGATGAATTACAAAATTAAAAACATATGGAATTCAAGAGAAAGTGACAAGTAGGATTAACATTTACTCAGTTGCAAGGAACTAAAGGGATATGGTGTACTGGAATTGTTGCCAGTGGAAATTTGTGTCCAATGGGATCCATACAGCTCCAGGTCCCTTGCAGTTAGTTGGTTATTGCTTGTATAATGTGGAATCGTACTGGGATAGCTGAAGTAGTTGATTGGCATTAATCTTCTTTAACTATATTGTGTCTCACGGTCAGTGGTAGAGGATAATCCACTGGTGAGTCTGAACAAAACAGGCACTTGTTCACAAGATAGTTTATGGCATATTAACAATACATTACTAGCCAATCACAATTACTAAGGGCACTCGGGAGCTACGCACAATGTATCTGTTCATTGCAGATACTTGCAAAGAACTCAACTATCTCCACCACATTACATCATCAGACTGACCTCAGTACAACATGAATAATCAAAGTTAATCAGGCAAAATATCAAGGCTATGATTGAGAAGTTTGCAGTTGGTAAGGAAATTAGCTGGAATGGATAGTGAGGAAATCAATTGCAGGAAGATCTAAATGACAATATGAAATTCAATCTAGAGAAATATGGGATAACCATGTTTGGGAAAGACAACAGGATAAATGTGAGCTGAGAAGTTACATTAGAACTACATAAAACAATAGTTAGACTACACCTAAAGTACTACATATGGTTATGAACACTAAATTTCAGGCAGGATGGATTATTGTAGAGAAAGGTTAGAGATGAAATTTGCAAGGTGATACCCAGGAATTGAGAATGTTTGCTAAGAAGAAGGAATGGATGGTTAGGGCTGTTTCATTTAGAACAGATGAGGCTGAGGAAAGATCTAATATTCTGATAGAATGGATTGGAAGGACATTCTCCAGGGATTCTCCTGCTCCTCGGATGCTGCCTGACCCGCTGTGCTTATCCAGCACCACACTCCCGACTCTAATCTCCAGCATCTGCAGTCCTCACTTTCACCTTGGAAGGACATATGTGCATCAACAGAGAAGTCAATAACTAGAACAAATAAACCTAAAACAATATGAGAGGCCACCTTATATACATTTATAAAATATTAAGGGGTATGGATAGATTTAATGGTCCTTGTCCTTTCCCTAGGATGGGGGATTTCAAGACTGGGGGCACATTTTTAAGGTGAAAGGAGAATGATTTAAAAAAGACATGAGGGGCATTTTTTTATGCAGAGGGTGGTTCATATGTGGAATGAACTTCCTGAGAAAGTAATGGATGTGGGTATAATTACAACATTTAAAAGACACTTGGATAAGTACATGAATAGGAAAGGTTTTGAGGGATATGGGCCAGGTGCAGGCAGGTGGGACTAGTTTAGTTTGGGATTATGTTCGGCATGGACTGGTTGGGCCAAAGGGTCAGTTTCTGTGCTATTCTATGACTTTGTGACTCTACTAGCTAGAAGGATTTGAGACAATTTGAGCAAATATTCATTCATGCAGAGGTTGGTGGCACTGTGGAACATTCTGCCCAAAAAAATAAGAGAGGCAGAATTCTTCATTACTTTTAAAAGAGAATATACATATGTATTTGAGGTGCTTTGCCTACAGGACAATGGACCAAGCGTTGGAAAATTGAATTTGGCAGGACAGTTTAATCTTAGAACCCCTACAGTGTGGAAACAGGCCCTGCGGCCCAACAAGTCCACACCAACCTTCCAAAGAGTAACCCACCCAAACCCATTCCCCTACCCTGTATTTACCCCTGACTAATGCACCTAACACTATGTGCAATTTACCATGGTCAATTCACCTGACCTGCACATCTTTGGATTGTGGGGGTAAGCCAGAGCACCCAGAGGAAACCCACACAGACACGGGGAGAATGTGCAAACTCCACACAGACAGTCGCTTGAGGCTGGATTCAGGCCCAGGTACCTGACTCTGTGAGGCAGCAGTGCTAACCACTGTGCCACCATGGTCAGCACAGATATAACAGCTGAATGGCCTCCTATTGTACAGTAGGTTTCCAATTTGTAACATTTTTATGTCAAATTTAAATATGACTAAATCTGTTTTTCTATTTGAACCACATTAATTTCATCCTGCATTATTTTCCACTTGATGCTGGAAATGAAAAGTCAGCAGATCAGCACTGTGAGTATTTCTAAGCTATGTCATTCAACTTACAATGTTGCCATGGTAGTGAAGACTTCTGCAAAATGGTGAACTAAGTGCAACAACTGAAGGTCACACACTTTCTTTAAAGCACAGGGCCTACACTAAAATGTTCCAAATTCCATTGTACCCAGCTAGCTTTTGTGTGGCGAGTCACTGTAATTGTTACTTTGAATATATTTTTTGTGATTACATTCCAGATACTTACTCAGAAAGAAAAATTCAAAGTTATTTGTAACTAGAAGTGAATTTATAATGATCTTCATAATGATCAAAATTCCAAACTATTGTACTGGAAAGAACAACATATTCTTCAACAGCCACTTGGGTCAGTCCTGGGAAATTACCACAACTATTCAGTGTTTTGAAAGGGCACTCAAAGCTGTAACAAGATAAACAATGGTAGAAATTTACATTTATATAACACCTTTCATGGGGAAGTGTGTCCCACGAAGCTTCACAGAGATATACAAAGAAAGAAAAAATAGGAATGGTCAACCGGGTTTAAAAATGCATTTTAATGAAGATCTTGAAAAGGAGACAGAGGTGAAGATGTTTGTCAAAGGAATTCCAGACAGTGTGATAAGTAGACTGATGTAATATCTGCCCTGGAGTAGGGTGTGAGATGTTTGCGTTCTGGTGTGCGAAGTCTGGAAAATAATGTACTGGATTGGAGGAGATTGCAGGAGAAAGTGAGGACTGCAGATGCTGGAGAATCAGAGTTGGAAAGGGTGTTCCTGGAAAAGCACAGCAAATCAGGCAGTATCTGAGGAGAAGGAGAATCGATGTTTCGGGCATAAGCCCTTCATCAGGATGCTGCCTGACCTGCTGCACTTTTCCAGTGCCACCCTTTTCGACTCTGGAAGAGATTGCAGTGCTCAATGGAGGAGTAATGGGAATTTTACTGCTGAGCTACTGGGAGCCTGGTACAATGGTACATTTTGAATGAACTAATGTTTATAGAGAATGAGAGACCGGTGAAGAGAGCATGGGAATAATTGAATCGAGAAATAGCAATGATTTGATAGACAGCCTCAGCAGCAGATGGATCGGGGTGAGGATAGAGCTGTCCAATATATTGAAACTGAAGGTAAGCAGCCTTTCTGGTGAACAGAATGGGAGATTGGAAAGTTACCCTAAGGTTGAATGAGGGCTCATAAACAGCCTGCCACAGATTGAGACAGTGCTTATGGAGGATAGTGGATTTGATGGAAAAGATATACAATTTCTGATGTGGTCTGGAAACAAAGTATTTTCATTGTTTAGCAGAAGATAATTATGCCTAATCCAAACTGGACATTAAATAAGGACTTTGGTCAAGCAACCATAGGTCCAAAATTGGACATTCTAAGTTGACTCTCAGCCAGAGAAATCAGACCTGGCAGAAAATTGGCCAAGCTAAACTAACCAGCAACCGGCAGGTAATGGCTACAGAGAACAGTGGAAGCCAAGGTCGAAGAGGTTACAACCATCTCAAGAGTTGTGTGTTGAGAAGTCTCGATCAGACGCTCTAGCCTCTTGACTGCCTGAGTATGTGCACTTTACACTTCCCAGCATGGTCACAGGGAAGGGCGTTGGCACAACCCCATTGGATGAATAGAACCCAACTCATGACCACATTGGCCAAAGGCAGTCGAACATTCCGGAAGGTCCGGAGCTAGGAAGGATCAAAACTCACACACTTGGATGTCAACCCATCAGCAAAGCTTCAGTGAATAATTTACCTGGCTCAACAGCAGAGCTTTGAACATCTGAAGAGAGAGAGATAATACTCCAATTGTTGGTGTGTCCAAAGCATGGACAGCAACTTTAACAGCACAAATATCACAGACTGATGGAGAGACAATGGTGGAGAGGTGAAACTGACTCTTTTCATCCAAACATTGACGCCACAGTTGTGAAAAGCAAACTATCTTCCTGTGCTGAATACAAATTCCAGTAAGTCACAGGAAAATGTGATGCAACATAAAATAAATATATTCCAAGAGGAACAATAGAATGAACATGCTTTTAAAACAAGAAAACTTAGAACAACGTAATGCGAAGAATCTGAAATGTTGGGCCTCAAGGCAACTAAACTTCCAAAGTTTGGGGGCAAATTATTGTAACCAAAGCAATTGACCAATTAACAAAACAATAAAAGTTTGGCCCTAAGATGTAGTCACCTTGCATGAGCTCAGTAAGAGTACATTTCTTATTTAGAATAGTGCTGGAAAAGCACAGCAGTGTCTGAGAAGCAGGACCTTTCCAGCACTTCTCTAATCTCCAGCAGCTGCAGTATCCAGTTTTGCCTACATTTCTTATTTAATCTGTTCTTGCAATGTTTCAGATCCTTCAGGGGTGCTGATGACCTAATGATATTATTGCTCGATTATTAATTTAGACAGCCAGGTAATGTTCTGGAGACCTGGGCTCGAACCACATCATGGCATATTTGAATCTAATAAAAATTCTGAAAGTAAAAGTCTAATGATGATCATGTCAATTGTCAGGAAAAAAAAAGTCCCACCTGATTCACAAATATCCTTTCAGAACAGAAACCGCCATCCTTACTTTCTCTGGTTTGCATGTGACTCGAGATCCACAGCAATGTGTGTGACCTCTGGGCAATTAGGGATAGACAATAAATACTGAAGAAGGCTCATGCCTGAAACGTCGATTATCCTGCTCCTTGGATGCTGCCTGACCTGCTGCGCTTTTCCAGCAACACATTTTCAGCTCTGCTCTCCAGCATCTGCAGTCCTAACTTTCTCCAATAAATACTGGCCAGTCAATAATGCCCTCATCCCATGAATGAAGTTTAAAGAAATCCTGGAAATAGTTTTGACAAAGAACATTGGGAATCATCCTCTTCTCCTGCAAGTCATGAAGATGTGATGGATCCATGCTAATATCTATGAATAGGATGCTGCCAATTATTATAACACACAGGAAGGATTGACTGGTCATCCTTGGTCCTCTGAGTCATTGCCTTGAGCTTTATTTAGCCTAAGCAGAAAAATATCTTAACTTTGCATCTGTTGCCTTTTCACTAACAGCAATAATACTTAGCATAATGTTATAGAAATCCATTTCATAGGTTCTCAAAGGTTTACAGAATTTTATTGATCCGATTGAGCTTCAGAATTAATTCTTCAAAACAGCAGTCGTTGTCATTGGTCTTTAAGTATGCCTGAACTACTCTAATTAAAAAGGGATCAGGTGAATTATGTCGGTCCAGTAGCTTTAACCTCAATGGCCCTCCGGAACACAATGCTAGAGACCGTATTCCTGGACCAAGAGACCCAGGTTCAAGTCTCACTAGCCCCCTACTGTACTCCAGGTACACCTATGACTGTGTAGCCAAATTCCGAAGGAACACCACCTGCAAGTTTGCTGACACCTCCACTGTAGTGGGTGGATATTAAACAACAGTCAGCATACAAAAAGGAGATAGAGGGTTTGGTGTTGTGGTGCAAGGATAACAACCCCTCTCACAATGTTAGCAAAGCAACAGACCCTGACTCTTTATTATTTTGAAAGGTAAGTGTCAAGTGCTGTGTTCCAGATGCAAAGCAACTTTTTAAACTACTCAACATTAAGTAAAATGCAATTTATTTAAACACTGTCATTGAAATACAACCAGAATTGCCCAGATCAATATGTTTCAGGTACAATGAAGTAGGAGGCATCATTGGTTTTGGTTTGGGGAATGGGGTGGATCAAATATTAGTTGGGGAACATTTGGTGGACAATGGTTAGATTACCTACAATGTGGAAACAGGCCCTTCGGCCCAACAAGTCCACACCGACCCGCCAAAGAGCAACGCACCCAGACCCATTCCCCTACATTTACCCCTGACGAATGCACCTAACACTATGGGCAATTTAGCATGGCCAATTTACCTGACTTGCACATCTTTGGACTTTGGGAGGAAACTGGAGCAAACCCATGCTGACACAGGGAGAATCTGCAAACTCCACACAGACAGTTCCCCAAGGCAGGAAATGAACCGGTGTCCCTGGTGCTGTGAGGTAGCAGTGCTAACCACTGAGCCACCATGCTCTTATCTTTCACTTTGCCATGTCAAAGGACAATGAGCAATCTTGAGTAAAAATCATTAATTGGGAGATGATCATTTTAATGTGGTGAGAACAGATTTTGCCTCGGAAAATTGAAAACAATGATGTGCACTCTAATAGAATAAATAGCTGCATTTAAAAGGGGGTGTAAAGTCAAGAGACATTCCTACAAAGTGAGTATGGCAAGACAAACAAAGCCAGAGCTCTCTGGATAACTAAAGAGAGAGAGAGTGAGATGAAGCCAAAAGCCTTATGGTCTTATCAATGGTTACAGAGAGAAAGCGAGAAAATGGGGTTGAGAAACTTATCAGCCATGATTGAATGGCAGAGCAGACTAGATGGGCTGAATGGCCTAATTTCTGCTCCTATACCTTATGGTCTTATGGTCTAAGAAAGGATTCAGTGACAGAGGTCAATGGAGGAGAACAAAGGAGAACTAGATTGATTATAGAAAGTTTGGAAGCTGGGTAAAAAACACAGAACCAAAGAGTTATCATGATAAGAAGAAAGCAGCCAACATCAAAGGGAATCCAAAAATCTTCTGAAGGCTGACAAATCGTAAAAGAGTCATACGAAGTGGAGTAGACCAAACTAGGGATCAAAAAGATTTTTTTTCACATCAAGCTGAGGGCCTGACTGAGGTACTAAATGATTAATTTTTACATTTGTCTGAATGCGGAAGACAATGGATGTCACAGTGAAAGAGCAGGAGGTTGAATTGTTGGATAATCTGAAATTTAATAGAGTGGCAGCATTAGAAAGGCAAGCTGTACTCAAAGTTGGCAAGTTACCATGATAGAATCACATGCATGTAAGAATACCAAGGGAAACAAGGGTGAAAATTGTGGAATTGCTGACTATAATTTTCCAATCCTTCTTTGATACAGAGATATTTCCAGTGACCTGGGAGGATTACAAATACTACATTCTTGTTCAGAAACAGGTACCAGAATAAACCCAGCTATTACAAGTATATCGTCAGTACTATTCCTTGTTGAGTACCACTTGTAGGAAGCACAGAAGGTGACAAGGGCACAGAATGTACTTTAGGTGGGGTACTCGCATAACCAAAGGTGGTTTGGGAACACTAGTATTGACTAAACTGGTCAAATCCTAAAAGACATAATTGCCAGACTACGGTTAAGAGGGGAAAACATATTACACCTCATCTTCATCTGTCCACAACAGAATTGAAAGGAGTGACGACCACATAGTTTTTGCAGAGATAATGTCTTGTCTCCATATTGAGGATATTGTCCATTGAGTTATGTAGTATTACTACTGTACTAAATGGGATAGATTTTGAACAGAGCTAGCAGATCAAAACTGTGCATCCATGTGGGCCATCATCAGTAACAGAATTGTATTCAGCCACAATCTGTAACCTCCGAGAGCAGCACATCCCCCACTCTACTATTATTCACTAACCTAACGTATTTTGTAAGGTAATATCCTTTTTCATTTAGAAGTTTACTCTTGGCGTCAACAGTTCGAAACTCCCAAATTCTTGTTCCTGTCCAACACGTTTACTATGCATTCAAAATGAAATTGCACTCAGTAAGACATATAGAGTCAAGAGTGTGGTGCTGGAAAAGCACAGCAGGTCAGGCAGCTTCTGAGGAGCAGGAAAATCAATGCTTCAGGCAAAAGCCCTTCATCAGAAATTCCTGATGAAGTGCTTTTGCCCATAGCATCGATTCCCCTGCTCCTCAGATGCTGCCTGACCTGCTGTGCTTTTCCAGCACCACACTCTTGACTCTAATCTCCAACATTTGCAGTCCTCACTTTCTCCTCCGTAAGATAAATACTCAAGTCTCTGCATATGCAAGGTTGCCTTGACTTGTCAATGAGTCAGAACAGAGGGAGTGATCAGATGCTTCCTTTCTGTTTCATCCTGAGCTAGCCAGCTGTCATGTTGGGCACAGTTCCTTATGGCCTGCTCAGTGATAGCTATCTTCATGATCAGCTACAGATCGACCAAACCTGCCACTTGAAGCTCAGCAGTTGGTCAATTGTCTTTGGCAGTCTCGTCAAGGTTTTGATCATCTTACACAACTGGTTCCCTGTGCTCCAGCCCTCACACGACTGCCAGGATAAATAACTTAGCTCCACCAAATTCGCATTTCCAAACAATCAACCCATTTGACTTGTTAGTTGCAAAATTAGCAATAACTTTTACTTAATTAATTTAATTACTTTGAGCAACACCTTGTCTCTTCAGTTCCTTTAACAATAGCACAGCCATCCCACATTAATCACGTTACAGGTTAGAAATCAAACTTAGGAGATAAAAATCATTAAAATTTCAATTACAAAATTCATGCCAGATCCGAAAAATTAATAGGATCGATTGAACTCTATAGTATACCAACAGCTTGTTCCGCAAAACTAACCCTTTATCGGATAATTGTTACATTGTCTCAGTTAGTTGTCATTTATGTGCATCATGTTTCCCCCCCCCCCCCCTTCATGGGCATAATGGAAAAAGGAAGGGTATAGATTATAACAGAGTAGAGTTTACCATCAAGCTGAGAGATCAACCTGGGTTCAATGAAAAGTACAGGTGACATACCTTGAGCTGTAGCAGGTACTCACAGAAGCGAGGTGGTGACCTTGTGAAACTATTACAGAGGGCTACTTGCATGCCAACAGGTGGAAACAGCCTGCATTTGACATGGCTGAGTGATCCAACAAGCAAAAGATCAGATCTAAGACCAAATATCCTGCCACATTCAGTCATGAATAGTGGTAGATAATAAAACAACAAACTGGAGATGATCTACAAATGCCCCACCCTCAATGCTGGGGTTACACAAATTCACACAAGTAGAAAAAGATGAGGCTAAAGGATTTGCCGTCATTTTCAGTCAGAAGTGTCAAGTGTACGATTAGATCTCAGCAACCTCCTTAAGTTCCCAACATCACAGATACCAGTCTTCAAAGAATTCATCCCATGTGATGTCAAGAAATGGCTGAAGAATCTGGATCTTGAAAAATCCCTGACAAAATTCCAGCAATAACGCTGAAGACCTGTCCTCCAACAACTCTAACTGAGCTGTTCCAGGGCAGATAAAACATGGACATTAATCCGGCAACATGGAAAATTGTCCCAGTATATCCTGTCCACAAAAAGCAGAACAAATCTAATTTAGCCAATTATCACCCCATCATTCTGCTCTCAGTCATCAGGAAGGTGATAGAAGAGGTCATCAATAGTGCAATTAAGCAGCACTTGCAAAGGAACAGCCTGCTCATTGATTCTCAGTTTGGTTTCAGCCACGGCCACTCAGCTCCTAATCTCATTATAGCCTTCCTCTAAACATGGATAAAAGTGAGTGCTCTTGGCATCAAGACAGCATTCAATACCATCGTCATTGCAGAATCCCCTGTATCAATATCCTAAGAGCTACCAGTGGCCAAACTGAAATGGACAAATCATATATATCCTGTGATAAAAGAGTGGGTAAGAAACAAGGAGTTCTGCAATGAGTCACCTCTTGACTCTGGAATGCCTCCCCGCCGTCTACAGGGCTTAACTCAGGAGAGGGATGGGATATCTTGCATGGCCTGGATTTTTGCAGCTCCAGCAACACTCAGGAATCTTGCCATCATATAGGACAAAGCAGCCAACTTGATTGGCACCCATCCACCATGTTGAACACTCACTTCGTTTAGGACTAACGGTACATGGCAGCAGTTTGTGTCATCTACGAGATGCACTACAGAAATTCATCAAGGCTCCTCAGACAGCACTCTTCAAACCCATGACTATACTGCATGGCAGGGCAGTGGCAGTAGTTGCCTGGGAACACTGCCACATCCAGGATCTCCTCCAAGTCACTTGTTCATCCTGCCATTCCTTTAATGTCACTGGGTCAAAATCCTGGAACTTCCTTCCCATCAGCACTGTGGGTGTGCCAACATGCCAAGGTTCAAGAAGTCAGTTCACTACCACATTATCAAAGGTGATATGTGCTGGCTTAGAAGTACCTACATTCACTCGAACAGTGCAAAGTAAGAATTACACAGACAGATTGGAAAGATTGGCCTGCTCTACTTAATCAAGAGAAGGTTTTGAGAAGGTTGGATAAAGATGGTCAAAATCATGAGGGGTATGTACAGAGTAGATAGGAAAAAGCTAAAGATCACTATGTTCAAAGGTGATTGGCAAAAGACTAAAGGTGACATAAAGAAACGTGTTATATGCATCACGTGCTTATGATCTCGAATGCCTTGCCTGGGAGTGTGGTTTAAGCAGATTCAGTTATGGTAGAGAATTGGAGAATTATCTGAATAGAAAAACAAAGTACAGTGCTATTTAGAAAAGGTGGGGAAGTTTGGACTAGCTGAGTTATTCTTGCAGAAAGCTAGCATGAACCCAGCAGTCGAATTGCCTCTGTCTGTGCTATAGATATTTTAACCAACCTGTTCAGACATGTAATGATACATGTCTGGGCAGGTGGAACTTTGTAGTGATAGGGTCATTACCTCACACCTCTGACTGTGCTATAACCTATTCATGATTCTATGACTTCTACTCTAAGACCATTAAGTGGTAATATATTTGCTCTATTTTATCATCTTACTTTGTGAAGATTTGTTTACAGGGCAGGCAACTTTAAGACAAGTATTATGTTAAAGTAGTGTCATTTCTGGTCTCACAATAGGAAGCCATATGCAATCAAATGTTTAGAAGCTACAACACTCCTAAAAATTGGCCATTTACCAAAGAACATCAAAACCAATCCAACACAATGACATCATTTTTGAATTGAAGAATAGTAGATGGATGTAACTAACTTAATTTTTAGATCATTTACAAAGTCTGTCTGATCACTTTCAGCCTAAAATTTTGTTTAAAGGTTAATGATCATCTGTAATACAGTTCAGGCAGGAAATTATCCTGAATAAAATTAACCAAAGTAAAATAATAAGTTTAAACCATGTTATTGCTCTTGTGCATACCCTTTAATTTGAACTAAAATCCAATAATGATATTTTCCAATGTATATATTTTTAAAAATATACTTTATTCATAAAATCCATAATAATACATAACTATTTAAAATTGACATTAGATACAGTGTAATAGAAATCAGTGCCTTTTAATATGGTATGTTGCTCACTACATTTACATTTAATATTCCTTGTATACTCATTAGATGTCATACATGCAGCACAAGTTTCCAGCCCCCTTGATGTACAATATCTTGAAGGTCTCAGACAGTAGCTTTTCCCCTCTGTGTGGACTGGTCCAAGCTATCGTATGTCCCTCAGCACATAATACTGGATCTTAGAATTGTACTAGTCTGCAACATGCTGTTGTGGAAAACATTTTGCACTGGAAGCATCAATTTTCCTGGAGCATCGGAGGCTGAGGGGTGATCTTAGAGAGGTTTATAAGGTGACATGGATATGGTAAATAGTCACAGTCTTTTTGTGGGGTTGTGAAGTCAAAAACTGGAGGGTATATGTTTAAGGTGAGAGGGGAAAGATATAAAAGGGACCTAAGGGGCAGCTTTTTCACACAGAGGGTGCTGCATGGATGGAATGAGCTGCCAGAAAAAGTAGTGGAGGCTGGTACAATTACAATATTTCAAAGGTGTCTGGATGGATATATGAATAGAGTGATATGGGCTAAATGCTGGAAAATGGGACTAGATTAATTTTGGATATCTGGTTGACATGGACGAGTTGGAATGAAAGGCCAGTTTCTATGCTGTACAACTCTATGACTCTATGACCAGCAGACTTTGGGCAAACCAAATAGTAGCTTTACCAATTTGCAGTCACATTTGTTATTTGTAAAATGGCACAGTTGAGTAAAGAAAGACATATTTTGTAAAGGTGATGCAGTACAAATGCTGCAGAACGTGTGAATGTTTAAGCTATCTTTTTGTCTCTGTAATCAGGAGTGAGCTTAAACACAGTCACACCACCATCACTAATTCAGCTGTCAAATATCTCATATTTGGGGATATCACTGGTGTCAGTGCATTTAAAGCACAATAGACTACCCTCATCTGGGGTAAAACAGTTTTCTTTTTCCGCAAAAAGCATACATTTCAGAAAATTTGCAAAGGTGCATAGCAAAGCATTTCAACTTGATAATTACAGAAAATGCAATAAAATTCAACTTGTCGCCATATAGCAAGCTCCACTTTTAGTACCTCAATAGAATTCTAATGCTCCTGAAATTTACAATATACTTTCATGTCAGGCATATAGCCCAGAGGCAAATCATTTCAAATTGAAAATTACAGTAAGTGCAATGGAATTAAACTTTTCAGTATTCAGCATTTTCCAATATGAAGTGTCTCAATATAAAATTTCAATATTCTTAATGGTCGCAATGTATATTCCTTGTCAACCGTATAGCTCAAGGGGTTTGACACAGTTTCTATAATATGCCATGGTGAAAAATCTTAGACAGTGACCCTGCCCCATTGTGCCTATGCAGTGGCTGCTACAAGCTTAACGTGACCATCAGACGGTCACTTGGAGTGTGCCAGTCTGCAACACTTAACCAAGGACAAATTTATTGCAGAACAGCAGGAAATTGGGTGCAGAGAAAGGAGTGTCATTCACTAAGTTATTGGTCCTCCATCCTGTGAGAACCCATTCAACATGTACATGTAGCAACAGGTAGCAACTGAACACATCAAATACCCAAACAATGATGAAGCTCACCGCCAGAGTGTAACTCAATCTTGTGGTGTCAAACTATATTAGACACTGCTTCATAATGTATCACCCAACATGCTGCATATCCATCTTATCATCAAAGAAAAGTTACACTTTTGCAGTAGTTGCTCTTTACACTTCAGTTTTTATATCCTAAAATTCATCACAATTGTCAGTTTGCATAATGACGTTGAATTATTGACAATACTTTATGGATGGCCCACAAGTTGGTAAGGTAATCACTACGTTATTGAACCAGTAATCCAGAGGTCTGGACGAATAATCAAGGGACAAGAGTGCAAAGCCTACCACAGCAGGTGTTAAATTTACATTTCATTAATGTATAAACCCGGAATAAAAAGCCAGTCAAGTCACAATGGCCATGTCATAACTGATTTGTTGTAATGATCCAACTCATTTGCTAATATCCTTCAGGGATGGATTTGGCATATATAGGTATCCAGACCTAGTCACATGCTTGAATCTTGACTAGAATCATAGAATCCCTACAGTGCACCAGAGGCCATTTGGCCCATTGAGTCTGCATTGATCCTCTGAAGAGCATTCGACTTTTTCCTCATAACCCCACATTTACCATAGTTAACCCACCTAGTCTGAAGCTTTTGTTTTCCCTTATTCACTGATTGTGTCTGCAGTGGTCTGATCATTGATCATGCATTGTCTGCAAACTGCCTGCTGTTCTTGGTAGCTTGCTAGCTCTTTATAAAAGGGCCCAATTTCAAGGGTGCTTTATGCCTCACTATCCGGTCACTGTGTCTGAACCCTCGATGTCCACATGCACTTAAATAGTTATTGTCAAGATTCCTGAATCCATCTCTTTAACTTCAGGGGATTTGATCTGATTATTAGTCGGTTCACAACTCCAATTCAGTCACTGTCTGTGATGTTATCAAGACATGCGACCATGCTGCTACTTTATCATTACTGAAACTCTGACAGTCTTCACCAAGTGTCACAGCAAAGTGCTAGCAGAGGAACCAATGCACATCAAACCAATCACATTTACTTTCATATCAATAATCTGGTGTAACAGAGGGCTAATCTGCTGAAGCCATGTGCCAACTTTAGCAGGTTAACTGTGTGCCACTTGCCTCTGCTAATCAAGATAAGACAGGGCAGATACACAGAGGGGAACTTTTTAAAATTGGATTATCCTCATCCTGATGCTCAGTCAGGAGCCAATATGGTCTCTGGAATTTTACTGGCTCACTGAAATATTACTTGTGAAGTTTATCAGTGGTGTGAACCATGGAGGGTGGGTCTTTTGATATATTGTGGCAGGACATTGATTAAAGTACATGAGAGAGAAATTAACTGTATTTTTTACACTGCATTTTGAAGTACAAAGTTAAAAATCATGTAACACCAGGTTATAGTTCAACAGGTTTATTTGGAAGCACTAGCTTTCAGAGCACTGCTCCTTCATCAGGTAGCTAGTGCTCCGAAAGCTAGTGCTTCAAAATAAACCTGTTGGACTATAACCTAGTGTCATGTGATTTTTAACTTTGTCCACCCCAATCCAAAAGCAGCACCTCCATATCATTTGTAACGACATTAATGGTGTGAAGAAACCACAGTCTTAGAGTCACACTTGGTTAAAGGAGACAGGAGTTGTCTCTGCCAGTCTGGCGAGGAAGTCAACATGCATTGAATGGGCTCTGGTCTATAGGTGGCATTGCCAGACAATGTTGGAAGATGTGTAATGGCCTTGTCAGAGTGGGGCATGCTGTCATGATCACCAAGGGGCAGTGACATTTGCTGCTAAGGTACTAGCCAGAAAAGACATTAAGGTAAAAAAATTCAGAAATTCTTCTTCAGAAGCCTTTCTGAAGAAGGGTCATTGGACCCAAAAAATTAACTCTGCTGTCTTTCCACACTTGCTGCCAGACCTGCTGAATTTTTTAAGCATTTACTGATTTCCAGCAGTTCTTATGTTTTTTTTTTGCTAAGAGTTTGAGGGAGAATGGCCAGGACTGTGAGAAAACCCACTTGTCATGGGACTGACTCTCCCCAGCTCCCTCATGCAACTATTTCCCCCCTACAACACCTTCCCCCACCAAACCCCCATCCCTCTGAGAAAGGGGAGGAGTTCACAGCGAGGGAGCTCCAATCACCAGTGTCAGGAAGCTCAGGATTCACATAGGCATACCAAAGAGATGAATGCTAACAGTTTCCTCTGTGAAGGAGGGTACGTTGTCAGGTGAGATAGTTCAAACATCTCCTGACACTCCCATGGCAGCTCAGTGCCACCACCAACCCCTGTGCCACGCTTCAAGAGAAGTGATAAAAGACACCCAACACTGGTGGCCCTGAAGATCACCGTGGCACTCAATGTCTACACCTCTGTATCATCCTAGGGAACCATAGGTAACATTTCTGAGATCTTACAGCCTACTACATATCGATGCATCAAGGAAGTGACCATTGCCCCATTGAGGAGGGCAAGTGACTGTATGCACTCCTGCACCAGTCTGGGCTGTCAGGTGGCAATGCACATTTGCTTCAGGGCCGGCACTGAAGCTCAGTAAAAGGAGTACTGCTCAGTGCAAGGAGTCATCGACCACTCACATGAGGTCATTAAGCCTCCCACAGGCCAGCCAGCAGCTTTCATAAACAGGAGGGATTTACATTCCATCAATATCTGACTGTTCTGGAAGTGCCTGTAAGGTTACTGGGGCTATGGATACATACCACTACAGTACTGGGCATCAGCGTTTCTCCAGTCACCTGGGAATCTTCAGGGATGGATCCTTAGGGGCAAAGTCTGCCCCCCCAGTGGTGCCATGGCTGCTCTTGTCTGTGAGGAGCTCCCAAATGGCAGCAGAGGAGAGGTATAATACTGTCATGGATCCACAAAGTAACCATCAAACACACTATTGGCTTTGAATTATAAGGAAGGGATTCAGGTGCCTAGATCAATCCGGTGAGGCCCTTCTGTACGTCCTAATGACTGTCTCTCACATCACAATGGGCTGTTGTACAATGCACAACCTGGTGCTACACAGGATGGTTGCCTTGTTAGATCAACGTCATACTTCCCTCCTTCCCAACAACAAGAATAGGTAGGAGACTGGTAACCAGTTAGCAGAGAGCAAGGAAGTTCTTGGACCTGAGGCAAGCAGAATCCAGAGGCACCCAGGCCAATCAAGATAATCTCATACACATCCTACTTCTTGCAACTCTGGTATCCTGTCACATTCAAGACAAGGAAGATTCACCCTTAAGCAGAGCTGCTGGTGCCATGCACCTTTGTCCAGTTGTCAAGGTTCACCTCAGCAGCTTCTTGAGTAAGAGAAGGGTTATCACACAGCACCGAAGGCAGTTTTGGATCTTGTCCTAAGCAAATTGAATGTCAACAAACAGTTTTAGAATTTCATTAATCAGAGAACCCCTACAGTGTGGAAGTGGCCATTCAGCCCACTGAGTCCACACAGACCTTCCAAAGACCATACCACCTTGAATCATGCCAACCCTATCCCTGGAACCCTGCATTTCCCACAGCTAATCCGCTTTTGCATTTCTGGACACTAAGGGGCAATTTACCATGGCTAATCCACCTAACCTGCACATAGAGTCATAGAATCATAGACATGTACAACATGGAAACAGACCCTTCGGTCCAAATCATCTATGCTGACCAGATACCCAAAATTAATCAGTCCCATTTGCCGGCACTTGGCCCATATCCCTCTGAACTCATCCTATTCATGTACACATCCATCTTTGGCCTGTGGGAGGAAATACACACAGGCATAGAGAGAACGTGCAAACTCTGCACAGAGAGTCACCCAAGACTGGAATTGAACTCAGATCCCTGGTGCTATGTGGCAGCAATGCTTATCACTGAGCCACACTTCCTGCATCTTAACTTCCCACTGAAGTGTATTGCTGAAATAACTTCTAGCTATGCGATTTCTTGACTATGATGTACATGTTTTTACACATTTCTGAATTTATCATTGGAAAATGAATCCCCATTATAATTCATACTTTCTTCAGGCTCTAAGCTTACTCAGTTCTCGACCATTTTGTCTTTGCTAAGTTTTCTTGTACAAAGCACCCAGATTTTACAAAATGTAAATTGAAAATATTTTGTTTTCATCCCATTCTTTCAGATCCAGGGGAACCACCTCATTAGAATCATATGGAAGACCTACAATACAATGTGGTGACGCCATCTGAAGCTTGTTACAGATTTCACACCTCATTAATCTCTCTGATTAACATTCATCAATGTCTTTTAGCACAATCTTTAACCTTTGATGAGTAGAGGGAGTAAATTGTCTATTCTAACTTTAATACAATTTGTTTTCCCCTCTCTGATCCTTATCATCTGATGTCATTAATACTTTGTAATACTCTGATTAGAAACATATGTTTTTTTATAAGGGCCTACCCACAGGCAGTGTCTCGACATCAAGGCTGACTTGCTTCCACTCTAATTCAATGGGTTGGCTTTTAAATCCAATGTTCTGCAGACTGTGCCACATGTGGTGCCTAAAGGGTTGGTAAGATGAGGTAATTGGAGTAAAAACAGAAAGTGCTGGAGAAACTCAGCAGGTCTGGTAGGATCTGTGGAAAGAGAAACAGAGTCAATGGTTTGAGGAAAGTAAGAGGCATACTCTCTCCATGATGTTTCTCTCTCCACAGATCCTGCCAGATCTGCTGAATGCCTCTAGCACTTCCTGTTTTTATTTCCGATTTCCAACATTCACAGTATTTTGCTTTTATTTAAGGTATTCGGAGGTATGCACTCTCTCGCTGACTCTTCACCTCTGCATGTTCCCAGCCGTGTGTCTCAGTGTGCTTGGTGCCTTCCTGAATGACCCTTCTCCATTTCAGTTGATCACAAGCCAGAGACTCCACTGAACGGTTGTTTAATTTCTTCACGAACATCGCTAAAACATTTCCACCAACCTTCTTGGAGTCTCCTGCCATGATAAAGAGTATTCCAGGAGTCTGGTACTGGGGATATAAATAACACAATCTCATACAGCAGAGCTGAATTTGAGTGATTCACTCCTTGATGCCAAACACATTGTCTTAGGAGAGCACACTGCTACAGGAGTGTCTTTCTTACCACTGGACTTGGAGGATCCAATGAATACATCATTGGTGGTATTTTCCCAGTGCTTTAAAGTGTCTGCCTATAGGGTGTACAAACCATGTGAGAGAACAGGAATCAATGCAGCCATACAGTGACCTGGGAACATGTTCTTCAAATATTCTTTTCTTCTGTTGACTGATGGCTGAGCTGCCACAATCAAGGAGATGATGAGTCTTGTTGTCTACATCTGCATTTATCAACAGGAGGTTCCTGCAATACATTTGCACAATCTTGCCACTTTTTTTAGTCGTCCACCGGAGGTAAGTGTCACTGGCTGTGCCAGCCGTTGTTGTCCATCCTCTGATTGCCCCATTAGGGGAAATTAGGGGATGGACCACAGTAAAACCTGATTTATCCCAGTAGAACATAGAACATAGAACATTATAGTGCAGTACAGGCCCTTCAGCCCTCGATGTTGCGCCAACTTGTGGAACCAATCTGGAGTCCATCTAACCTACATTATTCCATTCTCGACCATATGCCTATCCAATGACCATTTAAATGCCTTTAAAGTTTGTGAGTCTACTACTGTTAAGCATCAACCACATTGCTGTCGGTCTGATGTCACGTGCAGGCCAGACCAGGGAAGCGTGCAGACTTCCTTCCTTCCACCTTTCAGGAAGAATCTACGTATCTGTATCAGTAAGGTCCTAATAATAATGCCAGACCAAATGTAGTTGAACATTTATTTCATTTGTTCAAGGAAGATGAGTCCCACTGGCTAGGCTAGCAGGTAATTCCTATCCCTGGTTGCCCTGGAGGTGATGGTGATGATTTGCTTGCTTGACCTACTGCAGTCCTTGGACTGTAGAGATACCAACAGTGTTGTTAAGAATGGAGCTCCTGGATTTTGACTCAGTGAAGAAATGGTGATATAGTTCCATACCAAGATAATATGTAGCTTGGAGAGCCACCTACAGATGATGATGTTTCCATACATCTTGCTGTCTTTATCTTTCTATGTAGGAGAAGTCATTGACTTAGAAGATGCAGTCAGAGCAGACTTGTTGAGCTAGTGGAGTGCACCTTGTAGATGGTACACACTGCTGCTGTTATGAGCTGGTGGTGGAAGAAATGAATGTTGAAGGTGTTGGATGGGATGGTAATCAAAGTGGACTGCTTTATCCTGGATGGTGTCAAGCGTCTTGAGCTGCCCTCATCCAACAAAGTGGGGAGAATTCCATCACACTCCCAATTCATTTGTTGTAGTTAGTGGACAGACTTTGTGGAGTCAATTGACAAATTACTCATACAGTCATAGAATCATAGAGATGTACAGCACTGAGACAGACCCTTCTGTCCAACTCATCCATGCTGACCAGATATCCCAACCCAATCTAGTCCCACCTGCCAGCACCCGGCCCATATCCCTCCAAACCCTTCCTATTCATGTACCCATCCAAATGCCTCTTAAATGTTGCAATTGTACTAGCCTCCACCACTTTCTCTGGCTGCTCATTCCATTCATGTACCACCCTCTGTGTGAAAAAGTTGCCCCTTAGGTCTCTTTTATATCTTTCCCCTTTCACCTTAAACCTATGCCCTCTAGTTCTGGACTCCCCCACCCCAGGGAAAAGACTTTGTCTAATTATCCACTCCATGCCCCTCATTATTTTATAAACCTCTATAAGGTCACCCCTCAGCCTCTGACACTCTAGGAAAACTAGCCCTAGCCTATTCAACCTCTCCCTATAGCTCGAATCCTCCAACCCTGGCAATGTCCTTGTAAATCTTTTCTGAACCCTTTCAAGTTTTGCAACATATTTTCGATAAGAAGGATACCAGAATTGCATGCAATATTCCAACAGTGGCCTACCCAAAGCCCTGTACAGCTGCAACATGACCTCCCAACTCCTGCACTCAGTACTCTGACCAATAAAGGAAAGCATACCAAACGCCGTCCTCACTATCCTATCTACCTGTGACTCCACTTTCAAGGAGCTATGAACCTGCACTCCAAGGTCTCTTTGTTCAGAAACACTCCCTAGGATCACAAGTGAATTACCTACCACAAAATTCCTAGCCTCTGATCCAATCTTATAGCCACAATATTTGTGTGGCTGGTCCAATTCAGTTAATGATAATCCCGAGGATGTCGATAGTAGTGATGGTGGGAGATTCAGCAATGCTAGCAACAATGAATGTCAAGGAGTCATTGTTAGATTCTTTTGTCAGAGATGATCATTGCTTGGTACTTGTATGGCACAAATCGTACTTGTCATTTATCATCAGTGCAAGCTTGGATGTTCACCAAGACTAGCTAAAAATGGGCAACATCAGCATCTGAGGAGCACCAAATGATGTTTAACACTTACAAAACCTCCCCACATCTCATCTGAATGTGGCGGGAAGGACATTGATGAAGCAACTGAAGATGGACACTACACTGAGAAACAGAGATGTCTTGGCATTGAGAACATTGATCATTTACACCACCTTTATGCTCGGTATGACTCCAAGCAATGAAGACTTTTCTCCTTCGATTCCCATTGAATTAGTTTGGGTGTTAAGGGATGTTAATTTGGTCTGGCTGGGGATTGTCATTAGGTGGTGGGCGGAGTTTGGTCATGTGATAAAAGGGGCATTGAGGTTTGGAAAGTAGTCAGGTCATGTGGGGGACAGAAACTGGTGGCTATGGGCTAGTTGGGCCTTCAGAAGGTGATCAGGATTTGATGAGGCCATTGGAATTAGGAGTTTAATCAGGTTTTACTAACCAAGTAACATCTCCTAGGTAAGTTTTGGGTCATTTCAGTGTACTTAATTCAACTGTAATACTGAACTTATTAACTTATATCTTTATTTTTCTAATTCTGTAACAAGAGTTTTGTCCCTAGGAATTTTGTATCTAAGATAGTGCCATGTGTAGTGACATTGTACACTTTTCACTGTACTCCTGTAGCCCATACTTGAGTGCATGTGACAATAAAACCTAAATTCAGTGTGCAACTTGCTTGTGGCGGATCCTCAGTAGGTGGGAACCAGCCCATGGGATGTTGAAACATTTCCGATGCCTCACATTTATCTTTGAATGGCAAGTCTCAGTGTAATCTGTTGTACATCCAGAACAGGTTTCCTGCTGTGAGCTATTCTCCATCCTACTCTAAATCTGTTGCTTTTTAACTATCAGACAGCAGTAACCAGGCAGAAAAATGCCTCAAGGAAGAACTATGCAATTATATTAACACTTGAATTAACACAGCATGACTGAGGCATGTAATCTACTGAGCACCTTCTTGACTTGTCTTTCTTGTATTGTCCAGGTCAGCCTCCAAGACTCAAATCACACATCCTAACTTGCACCGAATCGCATTCCCCTAGTATCCCCATGATCATTGATCTATATTACTTCTTTATCTTTATGTGCAAATATATAAATGGCCTGAACACACAATAGCCTCCTCAAGCCCTACAACTGTTCAGGATCTCTGTTGTTGTCAAATTCTAATCTTTTAATATTTTTGGTCTATCTTGATGGCTTACAGCTCCCTGGGCCCAAAGTTCTGAAACTCACTCCTTAGCATTCTTTTTTTTAAATGAGTTTTTGGTCACCATTTTTGATATCTCTCAATATGACTTGTTATCTATTTTTGTTCTAGCATGACTCCTGTGGAGGTCTTTGGAACATTTTGCTATCTTGAAGGTGCTAATAGAAATGCAAGTTGTTCTCGATAATGTTACACCATTGCAAAACTTTCTAAGCTCAGGTGATTTAGTTTAAATGCTTTGGTACTGCCATATATACTTTTACTTATTGTACCACACACTGTGTTCTCACAAAAGTTATTCAAGGTTCCATGGCATTCATGGAGCATATCAAACAGATTCTTTTATATTTCTCCAATTCTAAATATATGGGAAATTTCTAACACCGCCTCATCACTGAGACACAGAGACAAGAAACACTTTAATTTATTTTGGCACTTATTCACCTCATGCAATAGCCAGATGCAAATAGAAATGTTATCACGAAATAAAAGAGGAATTTCCAGTTATACGCTCCTCTCACATAATCAGTACATTTCTCAGAAGCCAGTAATAATATCCCTTCAATGTTGTCCTCCAGGTTCCAGGTTAACCGTGGTCACATTTAGAGATGTCAAGAATGGTGAACAAAACCTGGTCAACATAATACTTTTTGAGGCGCCTTAAATCCTCTTAAAGTCTCTTAAAGGAAAGGGGTGGGGAATGGTTTAAATTTCTCATTTGTACCCACAATCTTAATAGATATAAAGAAGTCACCTTTTATGTGATTTTGGGGGTTGATTTGGAATCGATGGTTACTGCATGGACATCCCTAGGTTTGGGAAAACAACAGAAAGTCCAAAGTCGCAGGAAGCATCACCCAATTAACAAGGTGGGAACATAGAACAAAGAACAGTACAGCACAGTACAGGCCCTTTGGCCTTTGATGTACCGGCCTTTTATCTCACTCTAGGATCAGATTCAAGATTAGAGTGGTGCTGGAAAAGTGGAGTAGGTCAGGCAGCATCCAAGGAGCAGGAAAATCAACATTTTGGGCAGGAATGAGGCAGGGAGCCTCCGGGGTAGAGAGATAAATGGGAGGGGGGGTGTTCGGCTAGGGAGAAGGTAACAAAGAGTACAATAGGTGGATGGAGGTGGGGATGAAGGTGATTGGTCGGAGAGGAGGGTGGAGCAGATAGGTGGGAAGGAAGATTGGCAGGTAGGACAGGTCAAGAGGATGGTTCTGTATTGGCAGGTTGGAACTGGGGTAAGGCGGGGGAGGGGAAATGAGGAAACTAGTGAAATCTACATTGATGCCCTGGGGTTGAAGTGTTCCGAGGCAGAAGAGAGGCGTTCTTCCTCCAGGCGTCCTGTGGTGAGGGAGCAGCAGTGGAGGAGGCCCAAGACCTGCCTGTCCTCGGCAGAGTGGGAGGGGGAGTTGAAATGTTCAACACAAGAGCGGTGTGGTTGATTGGTGCAGGTGTCCCAGAGATGTTCTCTAAAGCGCTCTGCAAGGAGGCGTCTAGTCTCCCCAATGTAGAGGAGACCGCATCGGGAGCAACAGATACAATAAATGATATTGGTGGGTGTGCAGGTAAAACCTTGATGGATGTGGAAGGCTCCTTTGAGGCCTTGGATGGAGGTGAGGTGGGGGGAAGGTGTGGGCGCAGGTTTTGCAATTCCTGTGGTAGCAGGGGAAGGTACCGGGAGGGGAGGGGTGGGTGGGTTGTTGGGGGGGGGGGGGGGGCAGTCTAAGATCAGACAAACATACATACCCATCATTGTACTACCTTCCATGTGCCTATAAAAGCACAGCTTTCTTCACATCGGAGCACAGCAGCGCTTCTGAAGTTCAAGATTAACACCCAAAGTATCCTCAGATTGTGACCCCTGAACCAACTCCAGATACATTACCCACCAAGGTGAATGGCTGTGAACTGGTGGAGGATAGAGAGCCTACACAAGAGACATCCAGCAGGTCAGAGCCCCCGGGTCACTCTGCCTACATTGATCCGTATTGATAAAGATGTCAATTCTCAAAGCTGTAATTCTCTATTTGTGCTATTTGTAGGATGAAAGTGGTCTGAGAAAATTTGAGACTTCAAAGGTTCTGAATAAAAGGCTGCTCAGTGTAGTCAAAGGGCTAAGAATGGAAAATAATAAAACTAATAAAAGTGTTCGAAATCTTGTAAAGTGTATTGTTGCCAGTACTGGAGGGTTTGAGTTATAAAGAGAGCAAATCTAACTGAGTCATACTGGCACTGTTAATACCACAATGCAAGTTAACAACCGAAACCTGCATCATTTTTCTGTTTGAATTGCGAACCTGGCTTATACAACCAACATTTTCTCTCTCATTAGAATTTTCACCATTCACTTTTTGTTTTTATTTTTGTCTCTATCATGTGTTCACAGTGGTTGCCCTTGTACAGTATTTCAGAAGAATATGAAGAAATGAGTAGTGAGCAGCCAGCACGAATTCAAAAATGATCTCATCAAATTTATTGAAGCGATAACAGAGGGAGTAGACAATAGGGAATAAGTAAATGTAATTTACCTGGATTTTCAAAGGACCTTTGATACAGTGTTGCTGAATAGAGCAATTACTAAAGGTAGGACTACATGGAGTTCCGGGGTAAGGATTGCCAGCTGGCTTGAAGAGAGAAAACAGAAACTGGAAATGAAGAGTTGTAGTCATTGAGTCATACAGCACAGAAACAGACCCTTCGGTCCAATCAGTCCATGCTGACCATAATTCCAAACTAACCCAGTCCTGTCTGCCTGCACTTGGTGCATATCTCTCCAAACATTTCTTACTCATGTATTGATCCACCGTAACTGTACCTGCATCCACCATTTCCTCTGGAAGTTCATTCTGCACATAAACCACTTTCTGTATAAAAAAGTTGTCCTTCGTGTCTTTTTGAAATCTTTCTCTTCTCACTTTAAAAAGATGCCCCTTATATTGAAATGCCCCATCCTAGAGAAAAGACACCTGAAATTCACCTTTTCCATGCCTCTCATGACTTTATTAACCTCTGTAAGGTCACCCGTCAAACTCACCTCCTACACTCCAGTGAAAAAAGTCCCAGCCTGTCTTTATAACTCAAACCCTCCAATCTTGGCAACATCCTGGTAACTTTTTTTCTAAACTCTCACCAGCTTAATAATGCCCTTCCTATGATAAGGTGAGCAGAACTGGACACAATACCCATGAAGGGGCCTCACCAACATCCTGTACAACCTCAACATGACATCCCAACTCCTATACTCAAAGGTCTAAGCAATGAAGGCAGGTTGTCCTTGAGAATAGAAAACGATTGCAAATAATGTTCCATAAGTACGAATGTTGGTCTCCAGTTGTTCACAATTTACATTGAAACTTTGAACTGAGGAATCAAAGTGCAGGGACTTTTACAAGAGGTTATATTCCCAATGTAAATCTGCCTTATCCACAGTGATGATGTGCAACCCAAAATGGGGCAGGAGGCCCGATTCTAGGAAGCTTCCAGCCAATCTGACCCGAAGAGTCTTGGGGAAAGACACAATCTGAGGAGGAGGGAGAGGGGATTTCCCAATGACATGGAAAACACTTTGAGGGAGATAATCCCTGCCAGTCCTTCCTGTCTTCACTTATTCTTTAAGACTTGTCAGTCTGGCCACCTTCCTACCACTTGCTCCAGCCATTCCTTCAGGAGAGAGTGAGGACTGCAGATGCTGGAGATCAGAGTCAAAAACTGCGGTGCTGGAAAAGCACAGTCAGGCAGGCAGCATCCAGGGCAACCCCACATTCCTGATGAAGAGCTTATGCTCAAAATGTCGACTCTTCTGCTCCTCGAATGTTGTCTGACCGGCTGTGCTTTCTCAGCACCACATGTTTTGACCCCAGCCATTCCTTTAGTCCAGTGTAGACAATGAAGTGGCAGTTAGTTGCCTCCTTAAGAGCTTTAACAGATCTAAGGAACTGCTCAAAACCTTACCCAACCCTGTATAGTAAATGCAGGAAGGTGTTGGAGGTGGACAGGAAAGAGATGGGATGGCCATTTGCATTATTTTCCATTTTCCCCTCCTTACAAATGTGCAACAGGCCTTAACATTCAATTCTTAATTTCGCAAATGACACCAAATTGGAAGAGGGCCATCCACTCAATGCTGAGGATAATTACAACACCTCATGGAAGGATGCTAATAATCTCACAGAATGGCAAATGAAAGCCAACATTGATAAATGTGAGGAAGTACAATCTGACAGGATGAATATGGGAATCTCTTCATGTTTGAAATGTGAAAATCCAGGAAAAAAGTGACGACAGTCTACAAAAACATAAATCATTGAAAATTTGTGCCACAGGTTAGCAAGACTAGAAAGGAACAAATCTAACACTAGACATATTTCTAGATGGATTGGTACAAAAAATATAGTGAAATTATTCCAAACCTGTATCAAGCTAGATCACACTTGCAGTACCACTTGGGAGTTCTAGTCACCACACTTCCCCTCCCCCTCCCCCCACCTTACTCCAGTTCCAAACTTCCAGCTCAGCACTGTCCTCATGACCTGTCCTACCTATCAACCTCCCTTCCCACCTATCCACTCCACCTTCCTCTCTGACCTATCATCTTTACTCCTTCCTCCATCCACCTACTGCACTCTCAACTACCTTCTCCACAGCCCCACCCCCTCCCATTTATCTCCCCACCCTGAGGCTTCCAGACTCATTCCTGATGAAGGGCTCCTGCCCGAAACGTCGATTTTCCTGCTCCTCGGATGCTGCCTGGCCTGCTGTGCTTTTGCAGCACCACTCTAACCTTGACTCTAATTTCCAGCATCTATGGTCCTCACTTTTGCCTACACAATAAAACATGCAAGGAGACATCAAAAAGGATGGAGAGATCATTTACAAAAATGATTTCGGAAACAAAACAATTAAGCAATGGGTCTCTATTCTTTTGAAAAAAAGAGACTGAGGGATGGCCTGACGGATCTTTTTAAAATTTTGAAAGATTTTTCTTAAGGTGGGTAGAGAAAGGAGATTCTTCTTTTAGGGAAAAGAATAACTCGAGACTATTAATATGGTCACCAAAACATCAATTCAGAATCCAGAAGAAATTGCTTTACCCAAAGAGAGTGGTGAGAATGTGAAATTTGCTTCTGGTTTGGAGTGTTTAAAGTGAATATTCCAAATGAGTTTAAAGGTGAACACATGAAGGAGAAGATGAAGGAAGACAAGAGGAGACCCAAGTGGACTATCAGCATCAGCCTCATTTGCTTGAGCTGCGAGGCTCATTTCTGTGCTGAATATCATACAGATGTTAAACTCTAATTTGATCTTGTGGCAACCTATATTTTTTTTCATAGCTGACATTCTTTTTTAAGAATGTAGGCCTTGTTTGCAAAGTATGCAGATTCCAAGACTTATGTACTGAGTCCAGGCGACCACTTTTTAATTTACCAGGAGAAGACAATATTTGAAGTTCAGTTTAAAGTGCTTACAAGATACCACCCACTTACTCCTCAACTGGAAAGAGTGGTTTTCCCATTATTACTCATAACCTGAGATTGGTAATGATGAAGACGATCACTTGGTTGATCTTAATTCATCCATCTAGGACAGGGGAGAAAGCTGACTAGTCTCTATCAATTCATCTTCAATATTCCACCTGGATCTACCCTCAGCTGCCTGTTAAATGATTTCAAAGTCCTCAACTTCACACTTCTCAAGAGTCCATTCTGATTATTGGTCAGCGTATATGTGAAAAAGAACCTCATTGATATCAGTCCTCATACATTTTTTTAAAATTTTACGACTTACATATGAAAGAACTGAAACCAATATGGCCAATCTAACACTGGATTAGTGGTGCTGGAAGAGCACAGCAGTTCAGGCAGCATCCAACGAGCAGCGACATCGACGTTTCGGGCAAAAGCTCTTCCAGCACCACTAATCCAGTATTTGGTTTTCAGCATCTGCAGTCATTGTTTTTACCCTGGCCAATCTAACAGCTGAGAGACTTAACAAACAATCCAGATCTTTTTCAATGTATAATTTCAGTTACATCACACTATAAACTTTTGCTATAAATTCTGTGTCTTATTCCACAAACACCTGATGAAGGAGCAGGGCAACTAGATTCAACTGCTTTCAACCTGTGTCCCATTATTCTATTTCCTCTGCTTATTTAAAGTCCTGTTCTACAATAACCATCTAACAGCAGAAACCTGCAGAAATTCATGTTTTCTTTTCAATGTTAAACATCACACAAGACCAGATTATAGTCCAACAGGTTTCAGAGCCCTGCTCCTTCATCAGGTGATTGTGGAGTAAGACACAGAATTTACAGCAAAAGTTTACAGTGTGATGTAACTGAAATTATATATTGGAAAAGACCTGGATTGTTTGTTAAGTCTCTCAGCTGTTAGAATGACCATATTGGTTTCAGCCCTTTCATATGTAAGTCGCAAAACTGTTTTAAAAGTTACATTCTCAAGTGAACACCAGAATAGTGGGAGGTTTAGAAAATTCAGCCCCATATTACCTTCCTCAGTGCTACATTCCATCCTGATATTGAGGAAAACATGAGCAACCACATTAAAAAAAAAGCAATTGGGTCATCATTTTAAAAATACCCAAACAGCAAACAGATGTTCCCTACAATTCTACTCAGAAGTAATACTTGCTGCAAGCAGTAAACATGTGCTGGGACAGGAGTAATTTACTTTTCCACATCAGTCAATGAAATGACTAGTGGCTATGTTGTTACCAAATCAATACTTGCAGCACATTTCTGAAGATTAATGTTCCATTTAGTCACTCATTTGTTCTCTCTTCAGTCAGAGTTAGGGGGTTAAACTGATCCTCCAGTGTTAGTTTAGTAGATTGTGTTAATAGATGCAAAAAATGTATTATCATTATTAAATATAATGGTGAAAATATTCATTGAAGTACAAAATATTGAGTCAATTAACATTGAACGTTATTAAAATATAGTGCAATGCAAATAGTATTAGTCTAAATAAATATAATTAATGCATACCGGGATAGAGTTTTGACTTTAGGGATGATCAGCAATTCAGGAACCAACTGAGAAATTAAAAGGATACAAAGTGAATTTATGGTTCAAGTTTTCAGTTCAACTCATTTGCTTAATTACAAATCAAAAATCTTCCACAAACCACACAATTGGGCAGTGTTTTCAAAAAAGTATTGTTTATTTTTATTTTCTTGCTTTAAAAATACTCCTTGATATTTTTAAGAGTGTTAACCTCAGACAGCTTCATAAATAGAGCTGAAAATGGGCTTAAAATAAAAAATAAGCTTTTTAATTAGTCTTTCTAGTCCACCATCTGATAATTATGTAAACAACTGAAAATAACTTGAAAAAAAGCTTTATAGAACTATTTACTCAGTTTATTGGTGAATGGCAGTCAAATTCTTGGGAAATTAACTATAGTTTATAGATGTACATTTAAATGTAAATTGTTCAATATAGATAATTTTGCCATCTGTGCAAGAAAAAAAAAGAGATCATAAATTGTTTAAAAGAAAATAAACTTTCTTCTTCAATTTTGAAACTGACTCTGCTGATTGGAGTGGCTACTGCAGACAGCAAGTTGCTCACAATCTGGAAACTTCCTTCCATTATTACAAGCACAATGTTGAAAAATTCTCATTGTGGAATTTCTCACCTATTATTTGATGCAAAATCAGTGAGATATTGAGAGAAAACTCTGGACCGATAACAAAAGGAGATACAAACATTAACAACTACCAGGCAACTTTTAAAGTGAGCAATGGATTTTGCCACAGAAACTTGCCTTGTTAACAAAACTGACTCATCTACGGATGACACTAAATTATCAAAACTGCTCCGGTCTTTGAAGAATTTTTAAATTGTACATTTCTGAAAACTTGTGTCCACCTGCTTTTAACATCCAGCCCATCTATGCTGTCAGCAGCCAGAAGCCAATTCTGTCTCACATCAAGGTCTCCTTGAAACCTGGTTCTGGAAGATCCTTGTATTTGCCCACAAAGCAAATCATCTTGCTGCATCATCTCCAACTTTAAAGGGGTCCACCATTGTCTATAGCCACCTGGACATATTTCACTCCTGAGTGAAGGAACGCTCACTGGATACTGTCATCTGAATTGATATCTTTCTACTCATTGATATTCATAGATGTGAAACTCTTCTTTCTTCTATGTCCTTTGTATGTTCATGTATAAGTCCATATGTGTAAAGTTGTAAAGACCACCTCAGGTTTGAATGTATGAATAAATAATGCTCCTTGTTTAATTTTGAGAGTTTGCTGTGAGTCAGATTTGAAAAGTCACCACAGCCATTCTAGATGCTAATGGAAGTGGACCAGAAGAGCATTAGACTACAAGACATAGGAGCAGACATTATCTCATTCAGCCCATCAAGTCTGCTTTGCCATTCAATCATGGCTGATTAGTTTCTCAACCCCATTCTCCCGCTTTCTCCCTGTAACCCTTGATACCCTTGACAATCAAGAACCCATCTATCTCAGTCTTAAATATAGTCAATGACCTGACCACCAAAGCCTTCTGTGCCAATGAATTCCATCAATTCATTACTGTCCAGCTGAAGAAGTTTCTCCTTGTCTCTACAGTCCTAAGTAATCCTCAGTAAAACAAAGGGGGACAACTGTCAGTCCACCCTCAGTCCATAGACTTGGATATGGTTATTTGGCTCTTTGGGTGGTCAATAACAAGGTGCTTAATGTCATTTCAGTCCTGGAACTGGCCACGGTAAGTCCTTCATGTCCAGTATAACTATTCATGGAATTAATGGTTAAGTTAATCCCTTAATTGGAAGATCAGAAGTGAGGATACTTGCTGAAGGTCATGCAATGTTCAAACCCCAAAGCCCAGTTTCTTTCTGCTTTCATACCTCATTCCGTCAGTCTTTGACTTTTGTCCTTACTTCCCTTTTCTTCATTTCATGGCCTAAGCCTTCATTCCTGAAAACGTGTTGCTGGAAAAGCGCAGCAGGTCAGGCAGCATCCAAGGAACAGGAGAATCGACGTTTCGGGCATCAGCCCTTCTTCAGGAATCCTTCCTGAAGAAGGGCTGATGCCCGAAACGTCGATCCTCCTGTTCCTTAGATGCTGCCTGACCTGCTGTGCTTTTCCAGCAACACATTTTCAGCTCTGATCTCCAGCATCTGCAGTTCTCAATTTCTCCCCTAAGCCTTCATTCCCCAGTCACCTTCTGAAAGAGAACTCATTTCACAGTCTTCATCTTCTCTTCTGATCGCATCTTCACTCCTCCCCCAACTCTATTCCCCAGCCTCCATTTGTTTTTCCTACTTCCCTATTTCCTGTCTCATCCTAAAACGACTGATTATCCATACAGCATTCTTCCCCCAGTCAAAAGCCTTCTGATTTAGATTCACCCTTCATTTCAGATTTCACATTCTGCCATGTTTAAGAATTTCTCCTCCATTTCAAACCCCCCCAGCACTGCAGATGATTCTCCCTCAACCGTGGCCCCCATTCCATTTCAAAGTATTCCCTCTCTCCTCTCTTTCAAAGCACTCATGTTTTGATAAATTTTCGAAATCTACATCCCTTGTTCTCAGTCCTCAGGTTTCATGGTACTTTTACACCTTTTTGTTTGTGGTCAATAATATCACTGAACAAAAAAGAAAGTCACCAAAGAACTGCAGATGCTGAAACCAGAAACAAAAACAGAAATTGCTGGAAAAACTCAGCAGGTGAGGCATCATCAGTGGAGAGAAAGCAGAGTTAATCTTTCAGGCCCAGTGACCCTTGTTCAGAACTGATGGTAGCTGAGAAAGGATTGGTATTTATACTGAAGATAGGTGGGGGAAGAGGGGAGATGTAAACAATAGGTGGAGGTCGAGCCCAAAGTGAGAGAATAACAGCCAGGCAACCAAAGGAATGGGTAAAGGTCAGCCTGAGAGGATGAATAGCTGTTGATGGGGACCACCAGTAGCTGACAGTAGGTTGGTTGTGGTAGCAGCCCATGTGTAGGGCTTGGGATAAGGAAATAGGAGAAGGTGCTCAGGCCCCAAAATTATTGAACTCAATATTAAGTCATGGAGGCTGCAGGGTCCCTAAGCAGAAAATGAGGTGTCATTCTTCCAGTTTGTGCTGAGCTTCACTGGAGCACTGCAGCAAGCCTGAGACAGAGATGTTGGCCAGTGAACATGGTGGTGTGTTGAAATGGCAGGTAACCAAGTGCTCAGGGTCATTTCTATGGACAGAATGTGGGTGTTCTACAAAGTGGTCATCCAGAGTGCTTTTTGTCTCCCCAGTGTAGAGAAGACAACATTGTGAATGGCGAATACAGTAGGCTAGGTTGAGGGAAGTGTCGATAAAGTGCTGCTTCACTTGGAAGGCGTGTTTGGGACCTTGGGTAGTGAGGATGGAGGAAATAAACAGAAAGGTGTTACACCCACTGTGATTGCTGGGGAAGATGCCATGGGGGTGTGGAGAGATTTTGGGAGTGGAGAAACTGTGAACCAAGACGTCCAGAGGAAACAGTCCCTATGGAATGCTGACTAGGCAGAAGAGGTGTGTATGTGTCTGGTGTTGGCATCCTGCTGGAAGTGGTGCAAATAACACCTAATAAGGATGTGGATGATGGTGTGTATGATAAGTTAGGAACAGGGGACTCTATCACTGTTGTAGGATGGAAGAGAAGAAGTGAGGGCCAAAATGTGGAAGATGGGTTGACCACTTTGAGGACCCTGTCAACCATGGTGCTGAGAAATCCTTGTTTGAGGAAGAAAGTTTATCACTAATCCTGAGGTGACGATTCTTCATGCATGGAGGTGCCCGCCACAGCAGCTAACATAAACAATGTATCTCTAGGAATCTTGGAGCTAAACTGGAGAGAGCTGTTCATAATCCTGCAGACTGAAGGTAATTTTTAGAGCATTGGGAACTCAGTATGGATTATTACAGTTTACATTCATTGCCCTTTGTATTTCGGCATTGTCTTGTATGATTTGTTGCTGTGCTGCAGGCCTATTCTGGCTTTTGTTGAGTTGCTCAAAATTGGAAGAAAGTGGACAAATGAGATTTGAGGAGATAATGCAATATTTATAGTGAAAGTTAGAATGAATGGTTTAGATTAGTAAGGGAGAACAGCAGGAGAATATTGAATCTACAGCAATGTCTAGACTGAGTTGCTGTGGTGATGTTAGCTGGCAGTCGACGTGTAATCTCAATGCACATGAAGACAGTCCAAAGAATAATGAGAGTTCAAAAGCCATTTGAGCAGGAGATAGTGATTAACAATACAAAGGGGCCACACATGTTCACCAGACTCTTAATGCACATCAGAAAGACTTTGGCAATTATGCTAAATGAGCCACATTGGCATTTTAAATTTGCCTTCAGAAGTTTTAATTGTAAGAACTGGAAGTCATTCGCTGCAAATGGAAATATGGCTGTCAAGCCAGAACAATGAACGGTGACACTTTACATCAGGTAAACCAATTACCAATACTATTGACACAATTGCTGTCGGCTGGGAATCTCTCCATGCTTCCCAAAGTACAACTAATACATGATTAATTCATTTCCAAATATATCTTTTAGGAACAATGTAGTATTTTCAATGATTACATTCTGTATCCAGTTGCTTAAGTGTTCTATGCACTGTAGTACTATATGGTTTACTGCCTGTAATGTTCTTTCTAAAGTGATTTATATGTTGAGTATTGGCCATTTAGCTTTTTTTTATTTATTCTTTCACAAGATGATAGTGTCATTGGCAAGGCCAGCATTTATTGCCCATCTGTAATTTCCCTTGAGGAGGCAGAGAGATGCCTTTCTGAGCTGCAGCAGTCCATGTGCTGTATGTTCACCTGCAGACCCATTCAGAAGGGAGTTCCATTATTTTACAATTTTATGTTTGAATATATTGCAAAAAAAAACCTTAAAATCATCCGTCATGTGTACAATTGATGTGACTTTGAAACAGAACACTTTGAAATGTCTGAAAGCACGCCCACTAGGTCTCAATGTTGTTGTAGACATGTTAGATCTCTCTAAAGTCGGAATATTATATCTTGCTCATCTGCTATTCTGCCACACCTCAGCACAGTCGAACAGCAGTACCTTTTGAGATCAGAGGTCATTTGATCTGTGTGGGAGCTTAAATCCTTCACAGTTCTTCATTTTCTTATGCTGAAAAGCTATTGATCTCTTCAACGCTGGTTACCTTCGAGATTTATTGCATACTGTCAGCCACTTTTAAGTTTTTCAAGCCCAATGGTTCTGAACATTTACTGTGCTTAAGAAAACTACATTAAGGTGGCTTCATACCCACAGATATTTATCTGAACTGAACAATAGATGCAGCTCCTAGGCTCCTGGGTATCAATGGCAATCCATAAAACCATTTAGCTTGAAATCAACAGTAAGGTACAAAAAGAGCCAAACTTACAAATCTGGTATTGATGGGAAAAAAACACAAACGTCACTTTAATTATGTGCTGGTTGCTTGGTGATTTGCAATTAATTTCACAAATTGTACATTAAAGAATTCAAGCTACATGCCTGACAGCTGCATTCAGTAAACTGGAACGGGTATATGTGTCTTCGTATGCATATTAATACCTATTAGAATTCTAAACATACAAATGCTTGAGAAGCATTGATACAATAGGGAAAACATTCAACTCAGTGAGGGTGTGACAGATTGACTGCCGAGTGTACATGGAACGTTTTCCTTTCCACTGATGTTACCAAATGTGTGCAGAGTGTGTGTAACCAGTGGTTCATTCTCACCTACACGGTGCATACGCTGCAGGGGAGACTAAATCCCAGGAGAAGAGATCACAGAGGAAGAGATTCCAGGGGGCAAAATCCTAGGGAGATGGATCAAGTGGAGGAGATTGTGGGGAAGATATCTCAGGGCGAAGAGATCGTGGGTGAAACGAGGGCAGAGGTAACTTTGCAGGACAAGAGAATAAATTACAAAGGAAGGCATTAGAGTGATCAACTCTGGGGATAAGAATAATGGACATGGGATAGGGGATGAGTGGTGCTGCTGTGACCCATTGCATATTGAGGTGCTGGCAAGTGTGTTAAATAGAAGAACAGAGTAATGGAGTAGAGGTGAAGACAATTGATGAAAATTGGTGGGAGTGGTGGTGGAGTGGGCTCAAAGTGAACGCAAAAGAAAATCACAGAGAAAAGAGACTGGAATGAGTAAGGGAGTATTGATTGTTCAGGGAAGATCTCAACAGGGAGGAAATTGTAATGAAAAAAGTGTACAGCAAAGCCATCACATGAGAAAGAAGCTGTGCATAAGAGATCAATCACAGAATCCCCACAATGTAGAAGTAGGCCATTTGGCCCATCAAGGTTACACTGAACCTCCAAAGATTATCCCACCCAGACCCATCCTTCTAGCGTATTGCTGTAATCCTGCATTTTCCCATGGCCAATTCACCGAACCTGCACATCTTTGGACTGTGGGAGGAAACCAGTGCATCTGAAGGAAACTCATGCAACCGCAGGGAGAATGTGCAAACTCCTCACAGACAGCTTAGATTACCTAAAGTGCGGAAACAGGCCCTTCGGCCCAGCAGGTCCACACTGACCCTCCGAAGGGAAACCCATCCCCCTATATTTACCCCTGTCTAATCCACCTAACACTATGGGCAATTTAGAATGGCCAATTCACCTAACCTGCACATCTTTGGACTGTGGGAGGAAACCTGAACACCCGGAGAAACCCCACACAGACACGGGGAGAATGTGCAAACTCCACACAGACAGTTGTCCGTGGCTGGAGTCAAACCCGGGTCCCTGGCGCTGTGAGGCCGCAGTGCTAACCACTGAGCAGCCGTGTTGCCTGTGGGTAAAAGCTTGCAGGAGAAGAGAACATAGGAGCAAGACACTCTCTGGGGAAGAGCTTATAGGGAGGAGATTGTGGGGAAGAAATCCAAACAGGGAGGGATTACAATGGGGAAGAGTTTGAGTGGAGGAGTCAATGTGTCAGCGTTCACAGGTAAAGAGTTAGATGAGAAAGATACTGCATGGATTAAGCATCACAGGGCAAAACATTTCAAGGAAGAGTTTTCCCAGAAAGAATGTGGCAAGAGAAGATGGGGAAGAGATTGCAGGGCAAAAAATCCAGGCTGGACTTAAAGCTTAACTCAGAAGAGTCTTAGGAAAGGTATCCTACTAAACAAAGATCACAGAAGAAAGAATCATGAGGGAGTGATTTTGGTGAACAGGAATTGGAGGAAATGATAGCAGGAACAAATTGTGAGGAAGGAATCGCCAAGAAAGAAGTTGAGGGAAGAAGAGGATTGTGATATGGAGATCATGGGGCAAGATCACAAGAAAGGCATCACAGAGAAGAAATCACTGCAGAATCAGAGCAAGAGGATGATATCACAGGGAGGAGATCGCAAGGAAAATATCACAGGGCATAAATGAAGAGGACAGTGTTTGCAGAAGAATATTCTTGGGTGAGATTGAGTTCATGTGCAGGAGGAGGGGTTCTTGAGGAAGAGATTGTATGGTGGAGGTTTTGAAGGTCAGAGCTCATTTAAAATGCAGGAGGTGAGCTGTCCTTCAGAGGCTGGGTTTTGGAGGGAGGTGCAAACGTTTTCCTGGCAGAGCTAGAAAGGTACTCAATCATTCTTCACTTCCTGTCAACTGTTGGGTTTCCAATTCTGGCCACATTGTTTCCAGATCCCTGCCTGTATTCTGTTAATGTTTGAGACATACACCCATATCAGCAGAATTTAATACCTTCTTACCCCTTGAGAATATGCTGGATGTCCACTCTATGATCATCGTTTCAACTAAAAGAAGATGCTTTGAAGGCTGGATGGAGTCAGGCTCATAAATTTTTGAATTACTGATCTAACACCAACTCGTTCAGCTTCCTCCTCACTCACCCCCCACGAACACCAACACTCATAGATTCATACTGTGTGGAAAAGACCTTTTGGCCCATCAAGTATACAACAACATAACTACCAATAAAAATGCGCTTATCCCAATTTCCTGCACTTGTCCCATATCCTTGAATGTTATCACATTTGAAATACTCATCCAGACACTTTTTAAGGGTTGTAAGGTTTCTAGCCTCCACTACCTTCCCAGGCAGTGCATTCCAGATTCTCGCCACCCACTGAGTGAGAAAGGTTTTTCCCAAATCCCCACTGAACCACCCGCCCCTTACCTTGAAACTATGCCCTCTTGCGATTAACCCCTCAACCAAGGGGAACAGTTGTTCTCTATTCACCCTGTCTATATCCCTCATAGTCTTATACACCTCAATCATGTCCCCCCTCAAACTTTGCTGATTTAAAAAAAACAATCCAAGCCTATCTAATCTCTCCCATAATTTCTCAATGCCAGGCAGCATCCTGGTGAACCTCCTCTGTACCCTCTCATGCTAACACATCCTTCCTCGAGTGAGGTGACCAGAACTACACACAGTACTCCAGCTGTGGTCTGATCAACACCCTGTACAACTGTAACATTATCTCTTCACTCTTGTACTCTATGCCATGAATGATGAAAGCAAGCGTTTCATATGCCTCCTTAACTATTCTATTCACTTGATCTGCCGACCTCAGGGATCTGTGAATAATTACATCATGATCCCTCTGATCCTATAAACTACCCAGTCTTCTGACATTCATTAAATACTCCCTCATCTTGCTTCTTCTTTAAAAGTGCATCATCTCACACTCATCGGGGTTAAATGCCATCTACCCACCTGACCAACCCAACTATATCTTCCTGTAACCTACAACCATATTCTTCATTACTAAACATTCTACCAATCTTGGTGTTGTCTGCCATTTTACTTAACATTCCCCTCACATTTTCATAAGACCATAAGACATAGGAGTGGAAGTAAGGCCATTTGGCCCATCGAGTCCACTCCGCCATTTAATTGTGGCAGACGGGCATTTCATCTCCACTTACCTATACTCTGCCTGTAGCCCTTAAGTCCTTGCGAGATCAAGGATTTATCAATCTCTGCCTTGAAAACATTTAACATTCCGGCCTCCACTGCACTCCATGGCAATGAATTCCACAGGCCCACCACTCTCTGCTGAAGAAATGTCTCCCATTTCCATTCGAAGTTGACCCCCTCTAATTCTAAGGCTGTGTCCACGGGTCCTAGTCTCCCAGCCTAGCAGAAACAATTTTCCAGTGTCCAGCCTTTCTAAGCCATGCATTATCTTGTAAGTTTCTATTAGATCTCCCCTATGTTAGCCATTCATCTGTATCATTTATATATATAAAACAAACAATGAGAGTGCCTTTACTGATCCCTGTGCACTGCTGGACACAGGCCTCCAGTCACTATAACAGCCTTCTACCACTACTCTATGTGTCCTATTACTAAAGTAATTTCTGATCCATCTCACCAGGTTTCCATCAATTCCATGTGCTTTACCTTTCTCAATCAATCTCCCATGTGGGCCTTGTCAAAAGTGTTGTTAAAATCAATACATCAACTGAAGTTCCCCCATCCACACACTTTTCAAAAAGTTCAGATAAATTTCATGGAATTCTCCTCAGCCAGTCTCCTTCACCATCAAATTCTTGGCTCCTCTGGAAATGAAGTATTCCATCCTAACCAATAAGACGATCCAAGCTGTAGGGCCCTTGCTTTCATGTGGCAGAGTTGAAAAGTGTGGTGCTGGAAAAGCGCAGCAGGCCAGGCAGCATCCGAGGAGCAGGAGAATCGACGTTTCGAGCATAAGCCCTTCTTCAGGAATGAGGCTGGCGTGCCAAGTGGTCTGAGATAAAAGGTGGGGGCGGGGGGGATTTTGGGCGAGGGGCGCTGGGAATACGATAGGTGGAAGAAGGTGAAGGTGAGGGTGATAGGCCGGAGAGGGGATGGGGGCGGAGAGGTCGGGAAAAGATTGCAGGTCAAGAGGGCGGTGCTGAATCTGGGGTTTGGGACTGAGATAAGGTGGGGGCAGGGGAAATGAAGAAGCTGGAGAAATCTACATTCATCCCATGTGCTTGGAGGGTCCCTCGGTGGAAGATGAGGCGCTCTTCTTCCAGGCGTGGTGTGGCCAGGGTCTGGCGGTGGAGGAGGCCAAGGACCTGCATGTCCTTAGTGCAGTGGAAGAGGGAGTTGAAGTGTTGAGCCACAGGGTAGTTGGGTTGGTTGGTCCGGGTGTCCCAGAGGTGTTCCCTGAAACGTTCCGCAAGTAGGCGGCCTGTCTCCCCAACGTAGAGGAGACCACATCGGGTGCAGCGGATACAGTAAATGATGTGTTTGGAGGTGCAAGTGAATTTGCGATGGATATGGAAGGATCCATTGGGGCCTTGGAGGGACGTGGGGGGGAGGTGTGGGCGCAAGTTTTTCACTTCTTGCGGTTGCAGGGGAAGGTGCCAGGAGTGGAGTTTTTTTTAGATTAGATTACTTACAGTGTGGAAACAGGCCCTTTGGCCCAACAAGTCTACACCGTACCCACCGAAGCGCAACCCACCCATACCCCTACATCTACACCTTACCTAACACTACGGGCAATTTAGCATGGCCAATTCACCTGACCTGCACATCTTTGGAGTGTGGGAGGAAACCGGAGCACCCGGAGGAAACCCACGCAGACACGGGGAGAATGTGCAAACTCCACACAGAGAGTTGCCTGAGGCGGGAATTGAACCCAGGTCTCTGACGCTGTGAGGCAGCAGTGCTAACCACTGTGCCACCGTGCCGCCCACAAAGATTGGGTTGATGGGGGTTGTGGACCTGACGAGGGAGTCGCGGAGGGAGTGGTCTCTCCGGAACCCTGATAGGGGTGGGGAGGGAAATATATCCCTGGTGGTGGGGTCTGCCTGGAGGTGGCGGAAATGACGGAGGATGACAAGATGTATCCGGAGGTTGGTGGGATGGAAGTTGAGGACCAGTGGGGTTCTGTCCTGGTGGCAATTGGAGGGGCGGAGTTCAAGGGCAGAGGTGCAGGAAGTGAAGTAGATGCGGTGGAGAGTGTCGTCGACTATATCGGAGAGGAAATTGCGGTCTTTGAAGAAGGAGGCCATTTGGGCTGTCCGGTAGTGGAATTGGTCCTCCTGGGAGCAGATGCGGCGGAGACAAAGGAATTGGGAATATGGGATGGCGTTTTTACAGGGGGCAGGGTGGGAGGAGGTGTAGTCTAGGTAGCTGTGGGAGTCAGTCGGTTTATAGTAAATGTCCGTGTTGATTCGGTCGCCCGAGATAGAAATGGAGAGGTCTAGGAAGGGGAGCGAGGAGTCTGAGATGGTCCAGGTAAATTTGAGGTTGGGGTGGAAGGTGTTAGTAAAGTGGATGAACTGTTCAACCTCCTCGTGGGAGCACGAGGTAGCGCCGATACAGTCATCGATGTAGCAGAGGAAAAAGTGGGGGATGGTGCCAGTGTAGCTGTGGAAGGTGGACTGTTCCACATATCCGACGAAGAGGCAGGCATACCTGGGGCCCATGCGGGTACTCATGGCTACTCCTTTGGAGGAAGAGCGCCTCATCTTCCGACTAGGAACCCTCCAACCACACGAGATGTATGTAGATTTCTCCAGCTTCCTCATTTCCCCTCCCCCACCTTATCACAGTCCCAAACCCCGGATTCAGCACCACCCTCATGATCTGCAATCTTCTTCCACACCTCTCCGCCTCCATCCCCTCTCCGGCCTATCACCCTCACCCTTACCTCCTTTCACCTATCGTATTCCCAGCGCCCTTCCCCCAAATTACCCCTCCCCCCCACCTTTTATCTCAGCCCGCTTGGCACACCAGCCTCATTCCTGAAGAAGGGCTTATGCCCGATACGTCAATTCTCCTGCTCCTCGGATGCTGCGCTTTTCCAGCACCACACTTTTCAACTCTAGTTTCCAGCATCTGCAGTCCTCACTTTCTCCTTTCATGTGGCAGAGATGTGTATTAACCTGAGGCAATAATTAACATCAACAATCATCTCTCCTATTGTGGAATTTTGTTTCAGCAATACCTTAGGGACCAGACACTTAATCGACTGCAGGGGAAGGGTTGGGTACTTTGTGACAAAATCCCCTGATTCCTCAAAGTCTGCCACCATGTAAGAAGATCAAGGTAGCAATCGGATAGACAATACATTGCTTTTCTGCAATAGCTGCATTTACAGATGCAATCAGAAGCTCAGACTTTTCAGGTCAGAACACCATTCTTGGTCAGTTCCCCTGTCATTGGATTTGATCTTCACCTTTTTCCAGTGCTGGCACACCGTGGCTGTCATAGCAGACAATCAATACCATTCCCTTCTGTAATTAGCCCTGGTAGTTTTAATACCACCTGAAACCCTTAGATCTTGACAACAAGACGGACTAGAAAATGTTCGAGGAGAAAGTGAGGACAGCAGATGCTGGAGTTCAGAGCTGTAAATGTGTTGCTGGAAAAACGCAGCAGGTCAGGCAGCATCCAAGGAACAGGAGAATCGATGTTTCGGGCATAAGCCCTTCTTCAGGAATGAGTAAAGTGTGTCCAGCAGGCTAAGATAAAAGGTAGGGAGGAAGGTCTTGGGGAGGGGCGATGGAAATGCGATAGGTGGAAGGAGGTCAAGGTGAGGGTGATAGGCCGGAGTGGGGGTGGGGGCAGAGAGGTCAGGAAGAAGATTGCAGGTTAGGAAGGTGGTGCTGAGTTCGAGGGATTTGACTGTGACAAGGTGGGGGGAGGGGAAATTAGGAAACTGGAGAAATCTGAGTTCATCCCTTGTGGTTGGAGGGTTCCAAGCGGAAGATGAGGCGCTCTTCCTCCAACCGTCGTGTTGCCATAGTCTGGCAGGAGTCCAAGGACCTGCATGTCCTTGGTGGAGTGGGAGGGGGAGTTGAAGTGTTGAGCTACGGGGTGGTTGGGTTGGTTGGTCCGGGTGTCCCAGAGGTGTTATCTGAAATGTTCCGCAAGTAGGCGGCCTGTCTCCCCAATATAGAGGGGGCCACATCGGGTGCAGCAGATGCAATAGATGATGTGTGTGGAGGTGCAGGTGAATTTGTGGCGGATATGGAAGTATCCCTTGGGGCCTTGGACGGAAGGAAGGGGGGAGGTGTGGGCGCAAGTTTTGCATTTCTTGCAGTTGCAGGGGAAGGTGCCGGGAGTGGAGGTTGGGTTGGTGGGGGGTGTGGACCTGACGAGGGAGTCACGGAGGGAGTGGTCTTTTCGGAATGCTGATGGGGAGGGGAAGGGAAATATATCCTGGTGGTGGGGTCCGTTTGGAGATGGCGGAAATGACGGCGGATGATATGCTGTGCATGGAGGTTGGTGGGGTGGTAGGTGAGGACCAGTGGAGTTCTGTCCTGGTGGCGGTTGGAGGGGCGGGGCTCAAGGGCGGAGGAGCGGGAAGTGGAGGAGATGTGGTGGAGGGCATCGTCGACCACGTCTGGGGGGAAATTGCGGTCCTTGAAGAAGGAGGCCATCTGGGTTGTACGGTTTTGGAACTGGTCCTCCTGGGAGCAGATGCGGCGGAGACAAAGGAATTGGGAACATGGGATGGCGTTTTTACAGGGGGCAGGGTGGGAGGAGGTGTAGTCTAGGTAGCTGTGGGAGTCGGTCGGTTTATAGTAAATGTCGGTGTTGATTCGGTCACCCAAGATAGAAATGGAGAGGTCTAGGAAGGGGAGGGAGGAGTCTCTTCCTCCAAACCAAAGGAGTAGCCATAGGCACCCACATGGGCCCCAGCTATGCCTGCCTCTTTGTAGGATATGTGGAACAGTCCATCTTCCGCAGCTACACTGGCACCATCTCCCACCTTTTCCTCCGCTATATCGATGACTGTATCGGCGCTGCCTCGTGCTCCCACAAGGAGGTTGAACAGTTCATCCACTTTACCAACACCTTCCACCCCGGCCTCAAATTCACCTGGACCATCTCAGACTCCTCCCTCCCCTTCCTAGACCTCTCCATTTCTATCTTGGGCGACCGAATCAACACGGACATTTACTATAAACCGACCGACTCCCACAGCTACCTAGACTACACCTCCTCCCACCCTGCCCCCTGTAAAAATGCCATCCCATATTCCCAATTCCTTTGTCTCTGTCGCATCTGCTCCCAGGAGGACCAGTTCCAAAACCGTACAACCCAGATGGCCTCCTTCTTCAAGGACTGCAATTTCCCCCCAGACGTGGTCGACGATGCCCTCCACCGCATCCCTTCCACTTCCCACTCCTCCGGCCTTGAGCCCCGCCCCTCTAACCGCCACCAGGACAGAACCCCACTGGTCCTCACCTACCACCCCACCAACCTCCATGTACAGCATATCATCTGCTGTCATTTCCGCCACCTCTAAACGGACCCCACCACCAGGGATATATTTCCCTTCCCTCCCCTATCAGTGTTCCAAAAAGACCACTCCCTCCGTGACTCCCTCGTCAGGTCCACACCCCCCACCAACCCAACCTCCACTCCCGGCACCTTCCCCTGCAACTGCAAGAAATGCAAAACTTGCATCCACACCTCCCCCCTTCCTTCCGTCCAAGGCCCCAAGGGATACTTCCATATCTGCCACAAATTCACCTACACCTCCACACACATCATCTATTGCATCCACTGCACCCGATGTGGCCTCCTCTATATTGGGGAGACAGGCCGCCTACTTGCAGAACGTTTCAGAGAACACCTCTGGGACACCCGGACCAACCAGCCCAACCACCCCGTAGCTCAACACTTCAACTCCCCCTCCCACTCCACCAAGGACATGCAGGTCCTTGGACTCCTCCATCGCCAGACCATAGCAACACGACGGCTAGAGGAAGAGCGCCTCATCTTCCTCCTAGGACCCCTCCAACCACAAGGGATGAACTCAGATTTCTCCAGTTTCCTCATATCCCCTCCCCCCACCTTGTCTCAGTCAAATCCCTCGAACTCAGCACTACCTTCCTAACCTGCAATCTTCTTCCTGACCTCTCCGCCCCCACCCCACTCCGGCCTATCACCCTCACCTTGACCTCCTTCTACCTATCACATTTCCAACGCCCCTCCCCCAAGTCCCTCCTCCCTACCTTTTATCTTAGCCTGCTGGACCCACTTTACTCATTCCTGAAGAAGGGCTGATGCCCGAAACATCTGTTCTCCTGTTCTTTGGATGCTGCCTGACCTGCTGCACGTTTCCAGCAGCACATTTTCAGGACTAGAAAACGTATCAACATTCTTTCATTGTTAATGGGGTCAGTCTCCTTAAATTCCCAGTGCAACACCACTATTTTGCAGCTGTACAGGACGTTGGCTAGACCACTTTGAGAATATTGCATGCAGTTCTGGTCTCCTTATAATTGGAAGGATGTTGTGAAACTTGAAATGGTTCAGAAAAAATGTACAAGGATGTTGCCAGGGTTGGAGGATTTGAGCCAAAGGGAAAGGCTGAATAGGCTGGGGCTATTTTCCCTGGAGTGTCAGAGGCTGAGGGGTGACCGTATAGAGGTGTATAAAATCACGAGGGGCATGGATAGGATGAATAGACGATGTCGTTTCACTGGGGTGGGGAAGTCCAGAACTAGAGGGCATAGGTTTAGGGTGAGAGGGGAAAGATATAAAAGAGATCTAAGGCAACTTCTTCACACAGGAGTGATGCATGTATGGAATGAGCTGCCAGAGGAAGTGGTGTAGGCTAGTATTATTACAATGTTTAAAAGGCATCTGGATGAGTATACAAATAAGAAGGGTTTAGAGGAGCATGGGCCAAATGCTGGCAAATGGGACTAGATTGGGTTGGGATATCTGGCTGGCATGGATGAGTTGGACCGAAGGGTCTGTTTCTATGTTGTAGATCTCTATGACTCTATGACTCTAAGAGCGGCAATGGTATGGGAATGTAACTGACTCCAAGGATTCCTCTGAAGTCACCTGGGCTAGAAAATGTATCAACATTCTTTCATTGTTAATGGGATCAGCATCATTAAACTCCCAGTGCAACATCCCACTGGGAATGCTCTTGACACAGACCTGTAGCAGTTTAAGGAGAAAACCCCTTGTATCTTACTGGGTCCTTTCCAGTACCTACCACATATCAATACTACTCAACAATGTGTACCTGAGGTCCTGGTATATGCTCCCACTTTATTAAAGCAAAAAGCCTCTTGCTGAATATTGATTTGTGTCAGAATGTGTTGTCATTGGAATGGTCTCAGAAAATACATTTTGTAAAATTCAAAAAGCAATAACCTTCAATATGGATTTTAAATTATCTTCCAGCTTTTCATTTAGAATTGAGTGTGAGATCAATTAATTGAAACAAATGGATCAAAATAAATTCAGGAACTTGATTATGTGATTCAGTATTTTCTCTGGCAACTGTGAGTGGACAGATTCGAGTCACTCTTTATAAATTAAATGGAATGTTATCCATTAGATGGTTTCCTCGGATTTCTATTTTTAAAATCTGCGTGTGTTTAAAACAGGTAAAAATGGTGCGCAGTAATTTTTTGAGGGAATTAAATTAGGAAAGAAATATGCACTTGCAAATAGATGCCATATTCATAACAATTACTTTATTACGTGCATGTTTAATTCCCCATGGAAAATCAGTGAATTGCATGAGCATTTAAATTGCCTGGGTATACTTTGATTTGTAGAGTTTGTAAATCAAATTAAATAAATAAAATGCAGATTTGAAGAAAAAAAACAGCAGCAAAATACGAATGATAAATTAAGGCAAACAACCAATTCCTGAATCTTCTGCCAGTCAAGAGTGCATCAAATATTCTGTTCAATTTTCAATAAATTGAGGGGAGTCATTTTGATCCACAGTCAGCAGAGAATTTGGTTTACTGAACAATCATAATGTGCATTTTGGATGCTAGTACAAGTAAAAACATGAAAGGTAATTTCGTTCAGATGGGTGAGTTTTATTCTCCATGTTGGTAAATAGGGAAATGGAAACAAAAATAAATAAACCAACCTAGTCAAATAATGATGAAAGAGAGAAAAGACCCACTTCATCCTGAAGATTTCATATTTACAGTAGGAAAAAGGATGCTCTTATTTTCTATTAAATTGAACAATGTTGCATTTAACATCAAGGATTTTAAGAATATTATTGTGAGCTCAGTAGAAAAACTTCCTTGACCAGTAGAAACTAAGAGTTGTAGTGGGCCAAGAATATAAAAGGGTTTGTGTGGATCTTGGAGAGAATTAATGAAGTTATCAGAGGAAAAGTCCAGAAGTTCTGTTGAGGATCTATTGATCTCTGCCTGAAACTTGGCATTGTGCTTGAAGCAGCCATTTCCAATTAATCCTGATGGTCTCATGCTTGGATAATAGAGGATAATTCATGGAAGTCAGCAGAATTTCAGGACCTAGATTAATTCATCCATCTTGTTATTCACCTAAAAACATCCAAGACAATTACCAACTTCTAACTGATCAGAGAACTTGTTATGCTAAAATGATCTAGAATTGCAGAGGTTCTAGTTTAGGTTGGGAATATGATTGGCATGGATTGGTTAGACTGAAGGGTTTCTTCCTGTGCTGTAAGATTCTATGACTGTATGAATATTTGAAGAATGGCCTAATACATGCAAGTCCTAGAAGCAGTATATGTCAGAACCATGTAACTATGGTAACACACCAGCATTGAACCCCACTGGAAACAATCACAGAAAGCTTCCTCCACCATCACCTGCCTCTCAGCTGATTTTAGATCCAACATGCACTTTGCCTTGGAACTTAAGGCTCTTACATTTTTGACCTAAAACAGAAATTACTGGAGAAACTCAGCGTCTCTGGCAGCATCAGTGGGGAGAAAGCAGTGTTAATGGTTCAGGTTTAGTGACCCTCCTTCAGAGCCTGGTGAATTTCTCCAGTAATTTCTGTTTTTGTTTCTGATGTCCAGCATCCACAGTTCTGTGGTGTTTTTTTAACTTTCTTGACCAGTCTACGCCTTTTCAAAAGCCTTGCTAAAGTCCTTAAAATCACATGAATACTTAACCCTCATCAAGATTCCTGGTTACCTCCTCAAAACATCTGATTAAATTTTTCAAACATAACCTTCCTTTACAAATCTATGCTAATTATCTGTGATTAATCTATGTCTCTCCAAGTGCAGATATATTCTGCCCCTCAGAATTCTGTCGAATAACTTCACCACCACCAGGATTAGACTAACTGGCCTTAATTTCCTGCCCTATCCTTTCCTCCCTTTTTAAAATATTGAGACAATGTCAACAATCCTTTAGTCCTCTGGCACCTCACCTAAGCCATAGAGAATTTGAAAATTAATACCAGAGCTCTTCATACCTCCTCCCTTGCTTCCCTCAATAACGTGGGACACCTCTCAACAGGCTTGTGCAGTTATCCATTTTTAAAAGCTGCTAAATCCTCTAGTACTTCCTCCTTCTCTGCTAATTTATTCTAGTACTTCACAGTCTTTCACCATGATGTCTATTGATTGAGAGCTGGGCATTTCCTTGATGCATGCAGCAGGTCACAACTTCCACGTGTCCTGCTATGTTTGACTGCTGCGATAATCATCGAGTTTGTGCTGAGCATTTGTAAACCTCACCAATCAGTGAGGGTCACTTCATACTTATGTCCATCCTTCGGTGGATATTACCACAAGTCTTCGTTCTGTCTATCAAATCTTTCTGGAATGCTTCCAAGGAACTTACTCGCTCCCCATCAGAGAAAAGAATCACACAATGAGCCCTTTCTCTACATCTATTCACAAAGCAGTCTGTGGGTTCTGCCAGCCTCTGTCGAATTGACATGAATTTTAGTCAATGAATGAGGAAGTTTAATCTGACTGAATTGGTGCTCTAATCATTTAATTCTTCGGTTGTTAGTCCTGATGTGTTAAATTTGACTGGATCTTCATTTCCAGTTGCTAAGTATATCTTACTGACTTGCTTTTCGGCATTGCACAGCCAAATCTTGAATCCCTAGCTCTGAACATTGTTTAAACATTTTTAAATTCTGTTAAGAGCTCCCAATATAAACTCAAGGATTTTGTGAATTATCTGATAATATGCCTTTGGCCTTATTTATTTGCTATTGATGTACCATACACCCTAATCACTTGACTTTCTCAATGGACGTAAATGGCAATTGCTTATTATAGATTTGTCTATTGACCAGTGAGCAGAGTTTCCAACACGGTCTGTCACAGTAATGAACAAAGTTGTCAAGAGTTGTCTCACACACTTAAGCATGATTACTGTCAATCATTTGTTTCACCTGGTGATTAGCTTCCTTGCTTTGTTCAAGCACAATAGGCCTCATCAACATGATAACTTCCATCACTGCCAAATTCTTGCTAATGTTAATGGTCCAATCATCAATTTCTGATCAGGGATTAATTAAGTTTTTTTTTCTTAAACAGTAAAACACGTTACAAGTTGTGCAGCAGACATTAAAATGAGTGATTTCTATGTGTGTGAATATTGCAGACAAGCAGCAGATTCATGATCAGACAGTACCATGTTATTGTATGCACACAGCACACAGAGTCTCTAACTGTGAATGGGCTTAAAGGCAATGGACATATATAGCATTGTGTGCCTCCCTGTATCGTACCTCCCTCCTCTGCAAATGCCTATCTGACCATTCCACATCATTGTTGTGGTGGATCCTGATGTTCCGCCCATTCTGATACACTGACAAACACACCCAATTGCTTCCTCTCCAATATTGTCAGTTCAAAATCCTCCAAAGTTCAAAAAAACCCAAATCCGAACAAATACACTCCACTGAACATTTGCCAAAGAAAATAAAATGAGCAGCTGCGATACAAGAACGTTTAATCAGCTCAGACAATGACACACTGAAGTAGCCATCTAAACTGATGCTTAAGCTTTTTTTCCCTTTGCTGGTCAGTGTCCTGAACACCAGACATTGTGGCTATGTTCCCAAGCACCATCACGGATGCCTTGGTTGGATCCATTGTTGCTAATCATTCCCAATGTTATCAGTCTTAGCTACTAAAGCCAAGCATGGAATGATGTCCAAATTAAGACTTCAGAGGAAGACAGGTCCAGTCTTATTGAATAGAATAAGTTTATTATGTGGTACTTACATGGAACTTGAACATGTATATTTAAAGCTGAGGTAAATAGATTCTTCATTCATCAGGGATTCAAGGGTTATGGGAAAGTGGAGATGAGGAGTGTTGGATCAGCTTCAATCATATTCAATGGCAGACTAGGCTGGAAGAGTCGGATGGCCTACTCCTGTACCATGTTCTTCTGGCCTTACTTAATACATCACATTTCAGTTACATGATAGTCTCTTGTGAAACCTTTGAACAGACTTAAGGGTAAGCACATGTTACAGTGTAATCACAAGGAACTTGACACTTAGAACAGCAACTGGAACTTTTGAAGCAAAGTGTTTAGCTCCACAGGAATGTCCTTGATCTCTTGATGGGTGGTGCTAGATATTATATACAACACGAGGGACCTATGATGCTAAAGTAAAGTCAAGGCTAAGTTAAAAGAATAGATATACATATCTCACTAACAACTCTTCAGAATGTTAACTATGACACTAATTATCCGTCTGTAATACATCGAAAAATGTTCATCTTCAACAGGTAGGTTTCTTGCCAGTAGCCAAATATATTTCGATTAAACCGAGAGATGGGTGCTGTGGAGTTAGATTGTGGACTCTGTCTCAAGGTTAATACTTATTCCCAACCCTCCTATTTTGGGGAGTATCATTTCCCCCAAAGGATCTCAACAAGACTACTTTCAGGTTGCTACGAGCAGTTGTGGAGCCTTGGAATCATTGCCACTAGCAAACATCTGAAGACAATAAAAAAAACACACAACTTTACTTAACACTTTTTTAGAATATTCCTCAACAGCAATGGTCGAATTGTTATCATTGCCATCTCTCAAGAGTGTCTGAAAATCAGAGAGAGTTGGGACCATTATAGCTACACTTGAAAGTGACTCCCTTTTGTATATGTTTATGTCCTGTTACATTTAATACAAGCCCTTTGAGTATAGGAGGTGGGACGTTACGTTGTGTTTGTACAAAACATCGGTGAGGCTTCTTCTGGAACTCTGTGTCCAGTTCTGGTCGTCCCGTTATAGGCAGGATATGATCATGCTGGAGGGGGCTCAGAAGAGATTTCACAGGATGTTGTCAGGTTTGGAAGGTTTGAGTTATAAGGAAAGACCGGATAAGCTGGGATGTTTTTCACTGGAGAGTAGGAAGTTGAGAGGTGACTTAAAATGAGTTCATAAAATAATGAGAGAGTTGATGGTAGCTATCTTTTCATTAAGATGGGGAATTTCAAGACTAGGGGGTACATTCTTAAGGTGAAAGGAGTGAGATTTTAAAAAGACATAAGAAGCAAATTTTTTCACACAGAATGTGGTTTGCGTGTGGAATGAACTTTCTGAGGAAATGATGGATGTGGGTACAGATACAATGTTTAAAAGACATTTATATGAATGTGAATAGGAAAGGTTTGAATACATATGGGCCAGGAGTAGGCAGGTGGGATTAGTTTAGTTTGGGGCTATGTTCAGCATGGACTGGTTGGGCTGAAGGGTCTGTTTCATGCTGTATGACTCTATGACTATTGGGCAGAAGTCACCCTATATCTGTGAATCATTATAAGCTGCAATTAGCAAATACTGATCTATTTGTTTTAAGATGTCCAGTCATTTTGAACTGAAGGTGTCAGTTTTATAAGCTTGCTTTGTTTCAGCTGTGACTAAATGTCCATCTTCTCTCCGTACAGCTTATGCAAAAAAGCAGTTGAAAATATGAAGAGTTTTAATGCATTTTATTTTCAATAACAATACTGACATTTGCATTAAGCAGCCTAACCAGAAATCCTTAAAAGTTTTGCTGCAGATTACTGTTCAGGAAGGGGGTTGGATTGTTTAAGACTGAGCTGAGGTCACTCAAAATGTCGTGAATGTGTGGAATTCTCCATCCGAGAGGGTTAGGTTACTCTTACCTTTAATACATTTAAGGATTGAGAAGAAGCATTTTCAGTCTGGCAGAAAGCTAAGTGTTGTAGCTAACAAGTAAGAAATTGGATCTGAAGCCCATGACAAACTGTGACCATACTGAAGCTTGAAGCAGACATGATGAGCCATGCGGTATTCTCCTACTGCTATTTCTTAAAAGCTTATATTTATATCATAACAATTTGTGGTTGCTTTTTACTGAATGGGACAGATACAAGCTATTCATTCCTAGGAAGATTTAGAGTTTGATGTGGTAGGATACAAGTTAGCTAACATTGCACTTCAAATGTTTGCTCAAATAGCACAGTTCATGTATTTTTATGGCAATATGGGAAATAGTTAACTAAAACAGTTTGTAGACTTTGTAGGCAGAATACAGTAAGTCCTATTGCTTTTCAGGAAATACAGTACTTACCTTGTTGGCTTTTGTTCACCAAAGCACTTGTTAAGCTTGAGTCAATTAGCAGACAGTATTTCATGCAGAATAACCAATAGACAACAATAACTTGGATTTATGTAGCACCTTTAAGATTAAGATTAGATTAGATTCTCTACAGTGTGGAAACAGGCCCTTCGGCCCAACCAGTCCACACCGACCTGCCGAAGCGCAACCCACCCAGACCCATTCCCCTACATATACCCCTTCACCTAACACTATGGGCAATTCAGCATGGCAAATTCACTAAATCTGCACATCTTTTGGATTGTGAGAGGAACCGGAGCACCCGGATGAAACCCACGCAGACACGGGAGAACGTGAAAACTCCACACAGACAGTTGCCCGAGACATGGTAACATGTCTGAAATTGCTTCACGGTAGATTTATCAAGCAAACTTTGACATTGACTGACATTGAGTGTAAGTGTTTGATGTTAAAAAGCTTAATCAAAGAGCTATGTAAGCAGAGTCTTAAAAGAAGAGAAGGGTAGCAAGGTGGAAGGGTTTGTATAGCTGTAATTGCAGGGCATAGAACCTATGCAACTGAGAGATCAGTCACCAGTGGTGAAGCAATTGACAGTGGGGATGCTCAAGAGGCTAAAACTGGAGAGTGCACCTACCTCAGAGGGTGTGGGGTTAAAGGACATTACAGAGATAGGACGGAGTGAGGTTATGGCAGGATTTGTAAAAAAAAAAGGTACGAATGATTATTGGGCTGAATCTTGTCTTTTTTTTAGCAAAGTTCAAAATACTTTGAGCGTCTTGGGGATTTTTTTAAAGCCCAGTGAGCTTTCTCACCAAATCTTGCCAAACTCACCACAATAATTGCTGACCTGTCCCTCTAGCATCCCTCACGTCTGACTTCTTCATCAGCATTCCCTGTGAACAACTCACCCCACGCCAGGTATCCGCCCTGAGACCAGCATTCCTTGTTTCATTGCCATCTTTGAAAGCCCCACTGTGCACACGAAGGAGCACAAGCGTCTGGAAACTGCTCAGTTTGTTTTTGGAGGCTATTTGGAGACAAGGTGAGATGGGGAAATTAGCTCCATGTTTCTCCAACAGGAGCCTGGAGGTCCTGGTCAATGGGGAGGTACAATAAAACATGTGCCCTCTGTCAAAGGAGGCCATGCCACCATGCAATGCCAGCCTGGTTGGAGATTACCACTTGGATCAGTGCTGTCTTTTTAGATTTTAGAGGTGTACTCCAGTTCAGGAGTGCAGCAAAAAGTGTATCATGTTGCCACACATGGCACTATCTTAGGTACGAAAGTACCGTCCGTACAAAAACAGGTTAGGTACAAAGTAGTAAAAGAAATGAGATTTAAAGATTTAACCATTACTTCATAAAATAGAAAAATAAAGAAATAAGTTTATTTTACACTAAAGTCTTTCATAGTTTAAACTAGGAAAACAAAGGAATAAGCTAAAAGTTCAACAGTCTTTGATAAGTCCTCCGCCTATCTCGCTGTCTGGGAGACCTCAGCTGTCAGTCTTTGAAGCAGCCGCCGCAGATACCATTGCTGCTACTGAAACTGCCACTTCTCCATTCTCCCCAGTGCCTCAGGAACATGCCCGGGCAGGATCCACTTGCATGCTGAGCCAAGACACCGGCATGAACCAACAAGAGACCAGCTGACGTAATGCCAAGAGACCAGGCCAGGACTCACCACCCCACCAAGAGACCAGGCCAGGACTCACCACCCCACCGAGAGACCAGGCCGGGACTCACCTCCCCACTGAGAGATCAGGCCGGGACTCACCACCTCACCAAGAGACCAGACCGGGACTCACCACCTCACCAAGAGACCAGGCCAGGACTCACCACCCCACCGAGAGACCAGGCCAGGATCCACCACCCCACCGAGAGACATGGCTAGAACTCAGGAAGAGCTGTCAAGAGACTGCAGTGGACAAAGTTAAAGATCACACAACACCAGGTTATGGTACAACAGGTTTATTTGGAAGCACTAGCTTTCAGAGCGCTGTTCCTTTATCACCTGAGCAATACTCTGAAAGCTAGTGCTTCCAAATAATCCTATTGGCCTATAACCTGATCATAGAGTCATAGAGATGTACAGCATGGAAACAGACTCTTCAGTCCAACCCGTCCATGCCGACCAGATATCCCAACCCAATCTAGTCCCACCTGCCAGCACCCGGCCCATATCCCTCCAAACCCTTCCTATTCATATACCCATCCAAATGCCTCTTAAATGTTGCAATTGTACCAGCCTCCACCACTTTCTCTGGCAGCTCATTCCATACACATACCACCCTCTACATGAAAAGGTTGCCCCTTAGATCTCTTTTATATATTTCCCCTCTCACCCTAAACCTATACCCTCTAGTTCTGGACTCCCCGACCCCAGGAAAAGACTTTGTCTATTTACCCGATCCATGCCCCTCATAATTTTGTAAACCTCTGTAAAGTCACCCCTCAGCCTCCAACACTCCAGGGAAAACAGACCCAGCCTATTCAGCCTCTCCCTATAGCTCAAATGTTCCAACCCTGGCAACATCCTTGTATATTTTTTCTGAACCCTTTCAAGTTTCACAACATCTTTCCGATTGAAAGGAGACCAGAATTGCATGCAATATTCCAACAGTGGCCTAACCAATGTCCTGTACAGCTGCAACATGACCTCCAAATTCCTGTACTCAATATTCTGACCAATAAAAGAAAGCATACCAAATGCTTTCTTCACTATGCTATCTACCTGCGACTCCACTTTCAAGGAGCTATGAACCTGCACTCCAAGGTCTCTTTATTCAGCAACACTCTCTAGGACCTTACCATTAAGTGTATAAGTCCTGCTAAGATTTGCTTTCCCAAAATGCAGCACCTCACATTTATCTGAATTAAACTCCATCTGCCACTTCTCATCCCATTGGCCCATCTGTGATTTTTATCTTTTAATATACACATAGAAACTCTTGATGTTTGATTTTGTATTTCTAGTTAATTTACTTTCATTATCAATTTTCACCATTTTTATTAGATTTTTGGTCACCTGCTCCTGTTTCTTAAAAATTCCCAATCCTCTGATCCAGCACTAGTTTCACCATCTTGTTTGCACAAATTTTGGATTGGATACTCTCCTTGATCGCCCTACCTAACCACAGGCAGTTCACTCCTATCAAGTCTTTCTTTGTAATTGGAGTAGATTTTGCGATGTGTTATGAGCTATTTGCTTAAATATCTGCCACTACTCATCCACTGCCCTTCTCCGAGGTGTATTTTTTCCAACCTGCTCTAGACAATGCATTCTTTGTATCTCTGTAATTGCCCTTATTAAGTTGGGAACCATGGTGTGAGACTCAGGTTTCTCTCCCTCAAACTGAATCTGAAATTCTACCATACTGCACCCTTGAGGTCACTTAACTACGATCTCTTATTAATCGCCCTCAGTACTAGTTACCAGATCAAAAATATCCTGTACCCTGGTAGGCTGTGCAATGTACTGCTCTAGGGGACAATCTCTGAAGCACTCTACAAATTCGTCATCCATGTTACCATTTCCAGTCTGATTTGTTCAGTCAATATGCAGATTAAAATCACCCATGACAAGATTACTATCCTTCCTACAGGTCTTCATTATTTCCTTAATTACATTTTATCCAACAATGAGACAACTCTTCAAGGACAGGGGATGACCATGGATGACTACCAAGCCTGACTTCTTTCCCTTGCTATTCCTTTTTCTAGGAGAAAGTGAGGACTGCAGATGCTGAAGATTAGAGTCAAGAGTGTGATGCTGGAAAAGCACAGAAGGTCAGGCAGCATCAGAGGAGCAGCAGAATCGACGCTTTGGGCATAAGCCCTTCATCAGGAAGGCCCTTCAGTGCCTCCTGCCTGCCCACACAACCATGATGCCTTTCCACCTGCTGACTGCATCATGAGGGCTTCCAGGATTGTGTGACTCTGGAGCTCTCTCTCTGACCTGGGTACTTAAACAGGAACATTCTTGGCTCTACCCAAACTGACTCCATGTCATGATCTATGGTCCCCGTATCACCACTCAACATTGCACGGACACCTTCAGTTATTAACAACGCTACCTCAGCCCTTTTTCATTTTTGCCTTTTTTTTCCGGAATGATGAGCATCCATGAATATTGAATTCCAAGTCTTGATCAACCTGTAAGCATGTCGCTATCACAGCTATCAAGTCATATGCATTTGTTTTCAACTGTGACATCAACTCATCCATCGTTTGGAAAATGCTACATGCATTAAAATAAAAAAAGTTCTAAGCTTTGACTTTTTATCATTATTATGTATTCTAGTTCTACTCTCCACTGCACTGTTTTGTTTATATTTATTCCTGTAGATTTATATATATTCTTCCTATATCTCCTGTCACACTATCAATAATCTCTTCATTGCACTGCACTCCTGCTCTGTCATTTCTTTTGGATTTTTTGAACTTCTCTCTAATGGAATCCTGTACCCCCCCACCCCCACTCCCAGCTAATTAGTTTAAACCCCGATCTACGGCTGTTGTCCGGTTCACCAGGGCACAGATCCCAGTTGGGAAAATTACAAAGGAAGAAACAGGTGGTCTCAGTGATGATGTGGAATTGTTGTCAGAATCTTACTGCAGGATTCAGTTTCAAACCAAGTTTACTAACAATCTGCCACATCCTCAGACAATTGCCAGGGATAGAGACTGAGTTGATAATTCAGGAATAGAATTAGTATTGGGACCAAAACCAAAGCCTTTCCGATATTTAACTGAAACAGATGTATTGAATTTGAACAGCAGTCTACTGCTTTAGCAACAGTGGAGGAGTTGGAAGGGATGGTGATGATTTAGAGCCAGGTGTCACCAATTTACACTTTTAAACAAATACTTTGGATGATGCTATTCATGGGAACCATGTCACTGAGAGTTAGGAGGAGGGCAAGGATAATTCTCTGGGAACAGCAAAAGTAATGGCACAGGAGTTGGAAGGTAAACCTTTGCAAGTGATTCACTGGCAACTGGAAGGTGATGGAAAGGCATTGAAGGAGGTGACAATTCAAAACGCACAAGGAGAATACTTTGCATATGCCTTGGTTGGAGGTAACTTTCATAAGAGTTACTTCCTGTGATAACAGAGTAGAGTGGAAACATGAGTAGAAGAATGTAATCACAGAATTCTCAGAATGAGGGCCATACATTTTGGAGGAAATAATACATTCAAGGACATTGAGGTGAAAGGAGAAGTTGGAGATACGGCAATAGTTTTCAAGGGCAATGGGATTATGGGCTCATCTTTTGAGGAGAAGGCTAGAGGTTTTTATAGCACTATTTGGGCAAGGGGCCCAAATGTATGTGACCTGTCTCCATTGGTTCTGGTGAATGAAGGAGGCACGCAAATTTGGTGCTGCCATCCATTTGTAAAATTGTACCATTGGACCAAGTGCCAGTTGTGCTGCTGGCTGTTTCAGCATTCAGTCAGGACACAGCATCAGGTAGTCACCAGAAGTGGTATAGCCAGCCTGTTATACATAAAGGCAGAGTTTGTTTCCTTCAAAGAATGTTGTCCTAAATTATGAAAGAATCCTAGTGAGTACTTTTACTGCAACTTTAAACAAAGAAAATTGCAGACCAGGTCAGAGATAGAGCTCCAGTACCTCTCAATCCTGGAAGCCCTCGTGATGCAGTCAGTAGAAGGAAAGGCACCTTGGTAATGTGGGCAGGCAGGAGGCACTGAAAGGCCATTCTCAGAAGCTGTTGCAATCACCTGACATCTGGCACTGAGACTCTGATACCAATGTCACAAGACATTGAATGAGTCCACTCACGTGGTCAAATGCCAGGCTTTGCAATGACTGTGCTGCCCACCACACCACCTATCTGACATGTTGATCAATGTAATACATTCCCATCACTGAGGAGACAGTAAGGACTACAGATGCTTGAAGCCAGAGTCATTGGATGTGAAGCTAGAAGAGCACAGCAGGAAAGTCAATGTTTCAGGGTAATACCCTTCATCAGAGTTTTGGCCCGAAACATTGACTTTCCTGCTCCTCAGATGCTGTCTAACCTGCTGTTCTTTTCCAGCTTCACATCTATTGATGTTCCCATCACCAGTCCCTGAATCTCAGGACTCTTGTGTCACATCTTCATACACCTACCAAAAATGACTAATCTGAAACCCATCTCTCACAGATGCCATATCTTTCCAGCTATTTGATTATAGTAGTCCATCAGTCAGACAGTGATCAGAAACTTCCTAGGTCATGAATGATGTGGGCAATGGAGAGTCAGTTGGTAAAATATGGTGCGATTGATAAGATGAGACTTTCAACAGTGAGAAAAAGGGTCAGACTTCCAACCAAAGTTTTAAAGGTGAGATGGGAATCTCGCAAGTGAGCAGTGAACTGAATCACGCCAATATGCCCCTGTAGGTGATGCTGCCTTTCTTGGGAGATGTGGACATACAAACAAAAGCACATATCTTCTCCCAATGACCAGTAAACATTGGGGTCAGCACATGATGAGACACCAGGCATAGGTACGTCCATGGGTATGACGTAAGGTTCATGTACTCACTCACAAGACAGTAAGGTCGCTGATGGTTTTTTTGTGATGAGGGCCTCAGGAGTGGCATGCAGGAGCATAACAGACATTTGGAACTCCTGCTACTGTGGGAGATGATGGAGGAAGCTTAATACAAGATTAGAACAAAGACCACAAGAAATAAGAACAGGAATAGGCCATTGGGCCCCTCAAGCCTGCTTCACCATTCAATAGGATCATGATCTGGCATTCCTCATGTCCTCTTTCCTGCCCCTTCCCCATAGCCTTTGATTTTCTCACTAATCAAGAATCTATCAAGCTCAGCCCTAAATATAGGCAAGGACTGTACCCCCACAGCTGTCTGTGGCAAGGAGTTTCAAAGGCTCACTACCTCTTGAGAGAAGAGATTTCTCCTCATCTCAGACTTAAATTGGTGCCCCCTTATTCTGAGACTATGCTTTCTAATCTGAGGGGAAGCATCCTCTCAGCTTTACCCTGTCAAGAGTCCAATATATTTCACTGAGATCACTTCTCATGCTTCATGACTCCAGTGAGTAGAGTCCTAACCTGATTAACCTTTGCTCCTAAGACAATTTCTCCACATCAGAGATCATTTTTAAACTATCTCCAATGAAACAATATCTTTCCTTAAATAAAGGGACCAAAACTACTCACTGTACTCTAGGTCTCAAAAGCACCTTACAGGAATGTTTCCCTACTTTTGTACTCCAATGCCCTTGAAATAAAGGTCAATATTCCATTAGCCTTCCTGATTCCCTGCTGCTCGCATGTGCTAGCTTTCTGTATTTTGGGCACAAGTAGCCCCGCATTCCTTTATGTTGCAGCTTTTCTACATTTAAATAATATTCTGTTCTTTTGTCCTCCCTTCTGAATTGAACAACTTCACATTTTCCAAAGTGGAATTCAGCAACGTTCAGAAAGAATCTCTCTGCTTCATCTCCCTGTGAGAGAGACACTGCATCTCCAGGTCCTGCCATGGCTTTTCTGTGGGCAGCTAACCCGCTCTGCTGTCGTCCCTGTGTGGATGTGACAACAAAAGCCTACAACATTTCCAGATACTTTTGCAGCAGCAGATAATCTTTCATCCAAGTTAAGTTCCATTTCCCTGAAATAATCCTGACGTTAGTGACTTGTGAATTTGACAGAAGAGTCTGGGTGGTCCAAATTCGGAAAATGGGCTTCCCATCAGCTGTAAGGGCTGTGTGACTTAATTGAACCAGTTCAGCTGTTTCCGGCACACGTGACTCTCAATTCTCAAGGTACTGAGTCATTTGGTCTTGCAGTTACATTGCCAGCAACACCACAGATCTGAACTTCACACTCTTCAGTTTCTTTCACAAGTTCTAGAGAAATGTAGAATTGGAAAGGAGCCAGAACAGAAGTCTTTCTCTATGGAAAAACAAATATGTGGTTGCAATGCTTATTTCTCTATGTGCTCCCTCTTTAAAAGTATTCTGCAGATCTGCATTTGGTCTTATACAAACAAGTAATTGCAGATCATAATCTAGCATCTGGAACCAAACTTCTGTTACTATTTTTTGATGGGGTATAGATGTCATTGGCAAATCCATTATTCATTGCCCACCCCAACTCTAAATGAATGGCTTGCTTGGCCATTGAAGAAGGCAGTTAAGAGTCAACCACATTGCTCCGCATCTGACAGATATCCTGCCTCCAAAGAATGAGTGAATGAGAAGAGCTTTTATGACACCAATAATAGTTTCATGGTCACCATTATTGAGACTAGCTTTCAACTCTTATTATTTGAATTTAAATTCCCCAACTTCTGTGGTCTCTAGCCTTTGGATTACTAAATATTTAAACTACACCTCTGATTATCTCTTCTATTCTGTTCAAGGATACTTCTCCTTTGAGGAGGGGATGTCTCTTTTTAGTCCCCTTGGGTAGCTAGAGTAAAGATTTTAAATAGGGAGCAAATTATTGTAGATGCTGGAATCTGTATCGAAAACGACAAATGCTGGAAATGACAATAGGTCAGGCAGCATCCATGGAGAGACAGCAAGCTAACGTTTTGACCCTACAAAGTGTCACAGTCATAAAAACGTATCTACCTGTGACTCCACTTTCAAGGAACAATGAACTCCAAGGTCTCTTTATTCAGCAACACTCCCTAGGACCTTGCCATTAAATGTATAAGTCCTGCCCTGATTTGCCTTTCCAAAACACAGCTACTTGCATTTATCTAAATTAAACTCCATCTGCCACTCCTCAGCCCATTGGCCCATCTGATCAAGATCCTGTTATAATCTGAGGTAACCTTCTTCACTGTCCACTACACCTCCAATTTTGGTGTCATCTGCAAACTTACTAACTGTACCTCTTATGTTCGCATCCAAATCATTTATGTAAATGACAAAAAGTAGAGGGTCCGGCACCGATCCTTGTGACACTCCACTGGTCACAGGCCTCCAGTCTGAAAAACAACCCTCCACCACCACCCTCTGTCTTCTACATTTGAACCAGTTCTGTATCCAAATGGCTAGTTCTCCCTGTATTCCATGAGATCTAACCTTGCTAATCAGTCTCCCATGGGGAACCTTGTCAAATGCTGAAGTCCATATAAATCACATGCACTGCTCTGCCCTCATCAGTCCTTTTCATCGCTTCTTCAAAAAAACTCAATCACGTTTGTGAGACATGATTTCCTCATGCACAAAGCCATGTTGACTATCCATAATCAGTCCTTGCCTTTCCAAATGTTTGTAAATCCTGTCCCTCAGGATTCCCTCCAATAACTTGCCCAGCACCGATGTCAGCTCACTGGTCTATTGTTCCTTAGCTTTTCCTTACTACTTTTCTTCAATAGTTGCACCACATTAGCCAACCTCCAGTCTTCCGGCAACTCACCTGTGACTATCAATGATACAAATATCTCAGCAAGAGGCCCAGCAATCACTTCCCTAGCTTCCCAAAGAGTTCTAGGGTACACCTGATCAGTTCCTGAAGATTTATCCACCTTTATGTGTTTTACGATATCCAGCACCTCCTCCTGTGGAAAATGGACATTTTTAAAGAAGTGACCATCTATTTCCCCACATTCTATACCTTCCGTATCCATCTCCACAGTAAACACTGATGCAAAATGCTTGTTTAATATCTCCCCCTACTCCTGCGGTTCCACACAAAGGCCGCCTTGCTGGTCTTTGAGGGGCCCTATTCACTCCCTAGTTACCCTTTGACCTTAATCTATTTATAAAATCCCTTGGGATTCTCATTTTCCCTTTTTGCCAAAACTATCTCATGTCCCCTTTTTGCCCTCCTGATTTCCCTCTTAAGTATACTCTTACTGCCTTTATAACTCTCCAAAGGATTCACTTGATCTCTACTGTCTGTACCTGACATATGCTTCCTTCTTTTTCTTGACCAAAACTTCAATTTGTACCATTCCCTGTACCTAGTAGCCTTGCCTTTCACCCTAAGAGGAACATATTGTCTCTGGACTCTCATTATCTCATTTCTGAAGGCTTCCCATTTTCTAGCCATCCCTTTACCTGCAAACATCTGCCCCCAATCAACCTTTGAAAGTTCTTGCCTTATACTAGCAAACTAGCCTTCCTCCAATTTAGAATTGCAAATTTTAGATCTTGTCTATCCTTTTCCATCATTATTTTAAAACTAATAGAATTATGATCACTGGCACCAAATTGCTCCCCCACTGATGCCTCAGTCACCTGCCCTGCCTTATTTCCCAAGAGCAGGTCAAATTGTGCACCTTCTCTAGTTTGTGGATCCACATACTGAATCAGAAAATGTTCTTGCACACACATAACAAATTGCTCTACATCTAAACTTTAAGCACTATGACAATCTCAGCCTATGTTTGGCAAGTTAAAATCCCGTACCATAACCACCCTATTATTCTTACAGATAACTGACATAACTGACATATCATTACAAGTTTGTTTCTCTATTTTCCTCTGACTTTGGGGGGGTGGTGGGGGGGGGATGGTGCAGGAAGCGGGGAGCTGGAGGTGTGGCTCTATAGTACAATCCCAATAAGTTGATCATCCCTTTCTTATTTCTCAGTTCCACCCAAATAATTTCCCTGGACGTATTCCCCAGAATATCCTTTCTAAATGCAGCTGTAATATTATCCCTTACCAAAAACGTTACTCTCCCTCCTCTCTTGCCCCCCAAGAAGAGATTCCAATGATTCAAAAATGTGAACCCTTCTCCCTTGCACCAGCTGCTCAGCCACACAAACATCTGCTTTATCCTCCTATTCCTATCCTCACTAGCACGTAGCACCGGGAGTAATTCAGATATTACTCCCCTCGAGGACCTCTTTTTAAATTCCTGCCTAACTTTGTACATTCTCCCTTCAGAATCTTATCCTTTTCCCTTCCTATGTTGTTAGTTCCAATGTACACAACATTCTCCTGCTGGTCCCCTTCCCCTTCAGAATAGTCTGCACTCTCTCTGAGAGATCTTTGATCCTGGCACCAGGGAGTTAACACACCATTCTTATTTTTTGCCGCCAGCCAGAGAAAGGTCTGTCTATACCTTGGACTAGAGAGTCACTTTCACAATCAATCGCTTGGAATTTGACGTACCCCTCATTACATTAGAATCATTCTCGGTACCAGAAACTTGGCTGTCAATGATACATTCCTCTGAGAGTCTACCATCCCCTACATTTTCCAAAGCAGCATACTTGTTTGAGATGTGGACAGCCACAGGAGACTCCTATAATACTGGCCTACCCCTCCTACCTCTCCTGGAGTTAACTCCTCTATCCGACTGTATGTGCGACTTTTCTCCCTTCCTATAACTGCCATCCATCACACACCCAAGCTCTGGTAAATTCCTGATTGCCTTTAACTGCTGCTCCAACTGATCCATGCGGTCGGATAGGATTCACAATCAAAGACACTTCCTGTGGACATAATCATCCTAAGCTCCCATATCTGACAGGAAGAGCACATCATTCTGCTTAAGGCCATCTTTTCTCCTTAACAATCCAGAAACTAGCACAGTCTTACTGCTTTAAACATCACTAACTTTGTGTCTATATTTTATATTTTTAAAATTTAATCAAGGGACAGATCCCAATTAAACATATAATCAAGAAAGAACCCACTCTACTCACTATTGTAGATATACAGCAAGGTTACACTTAAAAGCTATGCACTTATCTGTTCCTGTGCTGTGAGCTCACCCACACAGGTTCCTCCATGGTCAGTTGTGAATTTCGCTGTTGGTTAATTTTTCTAAGATGCACTCCGATGTCCAGAATTATTTGAACTCAAACAGCAAAGGCAGTCACTGTGCAGATTCACTGCTGAGTCAGACAGCAGTGTAGGTGTCACTGACGATGTGGTCTCTGCCTTTGTCTGTCTTCCTCCTTTTTAAAGGGCTGTTGTTTTGATCTTTTTTTCTCCCAAAGTTCCAAAACAATGCAGCAGCTTATAAAACAGTAATTACTGCATCTGGAATTTGAGGAAATCGCCTCCAACACCTGAAATACCTCAAGAAAGGAGCATATCTTACAGCCATAATTTTTTTCTATTCTCCATCTTGGATTTTTCAGAATGCTGACTCTTCATCAGAGTTAATGTGAAGTGTAGAGGGAGCAACATTTATGCATTAGTTTGGTGGTGGGGGGGGGGGGGGGAGGGGGGGGGGAGGGTGGTGGAAGGTATCTGATAGTGCAAATTAAGTAGAATCCTTGCAGGCCATTTGACCCAACACCAATTCTCCAAACAGCATCCCACACCCTACCCTTGTAAACCTACATTTCCCATGTCTAACCCACCTAGCCTGTACATCTTTAGACAGTGGGAGGAAACTAGCGTGCTCAGAAGAAATGAGGAGAATGTGCAAACTCCACATTGACAGTCACCCGAGTCTGGAATCAAACCAGGGGTCCTGGCACTGTGAGGCAGCTGTGCTAACCACTGAGCCACCATATCACACTGCAGAAGTGATCAGAATGTGTGTGAACAATGTGCAGAGCAATGGTGTGTCTAACTGCCAGACTGGAAAGAACAGACAAAATGTGTGTGTGTGTGGGTGGGTGGGGAGGAGGAGGACATGATGACACAGAATGCAACAAGTAAAGCTAAAAGAAAGGGAAGAAATGGGGAGTTTACAGTCTGAAGGTCTTGAATTCAATATTAAGTCCAGAAGGTTGTAAAATACCTAGCGTGAAGATGAGATGTTGATCTTAAATTTCTTTGTATACCTCACTCCGATACAAATATGGTTTACTAATTCCTTGGAGAGAGAGACACACACACACTAAAGTTTGGAAAGGGTACAAAATGAAAGATGAAAGAATGTGTGATTTAAATGTCCTAGAGTGTTGTTGATGTCTTAGCTTCAAACATGAGATCATGGTTGTTTAATTGGTGTCTTATAACCTCAGCAGTAGAAATCATTATAGATACCTTTTGAGTTTTTCCAGTTTGCTTTATTGTCCAACGATCATTGTCACCTATGAGACAGGCGAAGAGAAGGGAAGGGAAGGAGAGAGTAAGTCTTCTCCAGTTCCAGTTGCAAATTTATCTTTCCCTCTACTTCTCTGACAATGCAACTGCTTGAAATATAGTCCATGTGTTCCCATATCTGGGCTCACTGTTTTCTAAGCTGCATAATTTGCAACTAACTCTTTCATTGACGATATGTGAAGTTTATCAATAAAGGTGCAAAACAAAACAGGATGGTATTTTAATACATTTTGAAAATCTTAATTTTGGATCAGTCTGTGTTAACTTATCTGACAATTTTTAAAAACTTTCTCCTGGGATTTGGGCATTTATTTGCTGACTGTCTCTAGTTCCCCTTGAGAAGGTGATAGTGAGCTGCAGTGCATGTTGTGCTGGAGGGAAACTCCACAATGCTGTTAGGGAGGAAATTCCAGGCTTTTGACACTGAAGGACCAGTGAAATATTTCCAAGTCAGGAAGGTGAGTGACTTAGAAGGGAACTTAATTGTGGTGATTTTCCTATGTACCTTGTCCTTCTAGAGGGATGTGATCATGGGTTTGAAAGGTGTTGTCTAAGGATCTCAGGTAAATTTCTGCAGAACCCATCTTGTACATATCAGACAATGCTGTGACTGAGTGTTGGTGGAGGAGGAAGTGAATGCTTGTGGATGTGATGCCAATCAAATGGGCTGTTTTGTCCTGGATGGTGTCAAGTTTTTTAAGTGTTTTTGAAGTTGCACTCATCCAAGCAATTGGGGAGGATTCCATCACACTGCTGACTTGTATCTTATAGGCAGTGAACAACTTCATGAAGCTGAACTAGGATTAGATTTTAACACCTTCAAAATCCATTCATTTCATTATTTTGGAAAAGTTTGAAAGCAGTTTAAAAACTGAGTTGTATTCACAGTTATGGGGCTGAATGCTGGTGGAATGGTGAAGATCATTAATCTTCTTTGTACATTGCTGACCACTCCTCCAGATAGGTCAGTGTCACCTCAGTTGAGTGGTAACCTTGGACAAGGCTAGCATAGTCTTCCTCCACTAGTCTTGAGGGAAGAGGATGTACTGCCTAGGCATCACTCTGTTCAGTAGGATCTCCAAGTCCCCTGACAAAGCAGGATACCAATGTTCCCTTGTCAACCATGGCCGGTGGAAATATCAGGAACTACACAGGGTAGGTCAGGACTGACCAATCTTGTCCAGATGCAAAATGTCCATGATGCTGGCCAATTCTGGAAAATTCTGACAGTGACGAGTTGCTTTCAGAAATTAGAAGTCTCGTCTCAGAGCTCCTAGCCAATCAGAAGCTAATAGTTCTCCAGAATGTTACAATTGAAATCTACACTGCTGAATTCGGGATTTGTTAAATGTCTAGGAGTCTTGCTGGTTCCCATTGGGTATAAGGAGACGTTGGACAAAGTACTAACTAATCACTGGAGGATCGGAGGCTGAGGGGTGGTTGGGAGAGACCTGACAGAAGAATATAAAGTTATGAGAGTTAGGCATAGGGTAGATAGTTGGAGTCTTTCCTGGGTGGAAATGTCAAATATAAGGTGTGTGGGTTTAGAGAGAGAGAGGTACAAAGTGTAAAGGAGTTGTGAGAGGCAAATTCTTTTACAGAGAACATGGTAAGTGCCTGGAACATGCTGTCAGAGGACGTGATGGAAGCTTTAAGGTGGAAAGGTTTAAGAGACACATGAACAGTCAGAGAATAGAGGGATTCATAAGCAAATAGGATTAGTTTTGAATAGCATCATGGTCGGCACAGTAACGGTGGGCCGACGGGCCTGTTCCTGTGCTGTACTGCTGTATGTTCTATGCTAAACTGGTAGGCACTGGTAACATTGGGAGGTGTGGGATGGCGAGTAGCAGCTTGTTTGATGCTGGTGGGTTATGGGGTGAGGGTAACTTTGGGATGGATGGTGGAGGTGTGGGGGGGGGGGTGCCTCCATTGAACCTAAAGGACCTGTTAAGGAGAGACTCACATTGACTACCACCAGTCTGAGCAAGGTAGCTTCCAGCCTTGATGAGCATGACTCCGTCCTGCCACAGTTCAACAGTGACCGCCATGGGATAAGGTCCTTACTTGGAAGTTATTGCCTACTGGCAGATAGACCACCTAACATCACCGAGGCTGATATAATTGCAGTGTGCATAAGACCGTGTGACTTAATAGTGGACAGAACACTGATTGGTTTTACAGAGCTTTGCTGTCTTCAAGCTCACCATATAAGAATGCTGCAAAATGGAAAATGTCCTTCAAAATATTTCTTGGTCTTTCCTCTAAAGTTTGTTGGCTTCTGCCATATCAAACTGCTATTTATTGTAAAAGCATTCAATGAAGTTATTCTCCACATATAAAAACATCCTCAGCTCTTTCCAGCAAGTTTGAATTGATTCTTTATGTCAACCCCTTTCAAAGAGACAGTCTGTTTGCAAAGCAAACTTGCATTGAATTTTTAAAACTTGCATTGACTTGCATTCTCTTTTTAATGGTTTCTCACTCCTTCAGTATCTCCCTGATCTCCTCATAATAGTTTCATTTCCTGGCATCATCATCCTACGGAGTCAATGGTATATGCATCCCATCTCTAGTGGCACCTGGAATGTGTAATTGGTGATCGATTACAGTATTGATTTACCTTCATCATGATTACATTTCCTGTTTGTCAGCTTCTTTGTTCTTGCACTCTACACCTTGATGTATAAAACCAAAATGTTGCTGCTCTTTTGCAATGCCTAGATCTAACTGCACTTACACCTTCAAGAAAATATGGTCCACACCTGGAAGAGTCTCTGTTTGTCCAGAGCTTCCAATATCTTGCAATCTAGTTTTATTATCTTTTTAAAAACTATCACACTTGGATGCTTGCACGATATTAGAGAATGGTATTAGCCAATCATCTTGACCCTATCATACCTGTGTTGCCCATCCGCACTTCAATCAGTTCAACAGCTGTGCAAAATTCAAACAAAAATAAAATACAGCAGGATACTGACTTTGGCACTAGATGTGGTCGTCACACCACCTGCTTCATCGACTGTGTGTATTTTACACCTTACCGTTTGCAGACTTGCACCTATATGCTGGTCAAAAAGCAATGTGACACAGGTACACAGCGTTCCTCAGAGCCCCTAAATATATCCTGTCTTGCTGGGGTAAAGATGGAATGCAATGCTGCTGGGTGTCTTCAACATTGACTCTGAACCGTAAACTCTCTTGAAATTACATAAAACATGGGCTAGGAAAGTGAGTAATGGTTCCAATTATCCACCCTCCCTTGGCAGACTGGGCTGTGGCAAGTGGTGAGAGCAGCAATATAGACAGATTTCTTATCATATTTTCACCATTGATTCAGATTCAGATTAGATCCAACAGCTCAACTTCCTGTGATGTTATGGGCCATCAGCAGTAGCTTGATCGATCACAGTCTAAGCCTCATCACTCGCCATATCCCTCAAATTATCATGAACAGCCCCAGAATGTGGAATTCCATGCCAGGCAGGCCTAACAGTTACGTGAAGCTAAAACACTGGATTACTAACGCGTTGGAATGAAGAAGCAGGGATTAAAGATTCCACAACAAATAGTTAGGATCAAAGCATTGATACTCTGGTGAACCCAGCAGTGAACTGTATTGGGCTATTCGGTTCCTAACAGGAAGAGGCAACTCGGAGAATATCCACATCCTGAATGAAAGAGAAGTCCAGAAAGCATTGCAAGAGATAATATAAGTGTTTACAATATCTTCAGTCAGAAATGCCAAGTCAACTAATCATCCTACATGCCTCCTGAGGACAGAACATGACAGCTCATGCAATTCGATTCACTTGACGCAACACTAAAAGCAAAATGGCTGAGCACAGCAAAGACTGAGACACAACAATATTATTGTTGTAGGACTGAGTACTTATGCCTCAGAACTACACGGTGGGTTTGATTTTATGCTATATGACTCTAAGACTTGAATAAACTGACCAAACCTCGAGTCAAGCTGTTCCAATACATCATTGAGATTAGAGAAGTGCTGGAAAAGCACAGCAGGTCAAGCAGCATCCGAGGAGCAGGAAAATCGATGTTTCAGGCAAGCGCCCTTCATCAGTCATTCCTGATACTGCCTGACCTGCTGTTCTTTCCCAGCACCTCTCTAATCTGGACTCTGTACCAGTACAATGACAGTAATGGTATCAGTGGAATATTTCCCTAGGTATGTTGTGTCCACAAAAGGCAGAGCAAATCAAGTCCAGTCATTGTTGCCCCAACTTGACAGAGCTTTCTGGAATAATTTGTTTGTTCAATTGGGTAAAAGCCAGGGTCAGTCAGCATCATACATCACCAAGTGACTGCTCCAGGAGTTGAGCAGAATTAAGAAGCCTCAGCAAAACTGGAGTCCATGGAAATCTGGTCACCAGTTGGAGTTGTACACACCACAAAGGCTGTAATTGTTGAGACCAATTATCCTAGATCCAGAGCATTGTGGTTTAAATTCCTCAAGGTCTAAGTAACCTGGTCAGAGATGTTATTACATGCCTCTAGAGCAGTTGGGCATGAACCCGGGCCTTCTCTCTCAAAGGTAAGAACACTACCACTGCACCACAAGAGCAAATTCCTCCAGGAGATATTTTCAATTAAACTGTTCAGAGATGTTATGTCACAGCAGGTGAGACTCAAATGTGGACATCTGGTTTAGAGGTAGGGACACTATCACAGTAATACAAGAAAGCTCATTTCCTCAGGGTAGACATTTTTTAAATGAATCTGTTCAGAGGTGCTATTAAATGACTCTGGAACAGCTAGGCCTTGAGCCCAAGTCTCCTGGCTGGGAGGTGGGACACTACCACCACATCTGCGCCTGCTTCATCTCTGACCCTCATCATTGAGACTGACATGGGGAAGCTGGCCGCTGCATGCGCAATGTTCATTATTCAGTCTCCTTTGTGTCTCCTCAGATAACAGAACAGTCTGTTGCCGTCTGAAGCAGGCCCCTGGACAACATTCAGGTTTCACACTAATAAGCCGCAGGTAACACACAGTAAGGCAAATATTTAGCAATCAATCACCCGATGATGACTTAGCTATTAATTTGCGTTTCAGCACTAATGACATTGATGTAGAGGCGTAAACAAGACATGTTCTTGGTGAGGAAGTTTAAAAAGGGAATTAAAAATTAAACACAGCATTGAGAAGAATATTATCATCCAGCGCAATATTGCCCAGCAGATAATCGAGGAAATTTATGAGCCAGAGTCAGAGGCATGTTTATGCTGAGAAATATTGTATCATTACTGAGTTGTTGGAAACATTAGCTCAGTCCAAATTTGACAGTGGCAAGTACAGCTATTTACCCTGGGGCCAATGCTGGTGGCAGAATGGTAGAGTTGTTTGTTCGTCGAGTATCGATGTCCGTTGACCCCATTTTCACGAAGAAATTTTATCAAAAAAGTTACATGATGACAAATGCTGCAATTACTATATAACCTATTTCCTGATTTCCTTTAATAATTAGTCCTTTATTAAGTGTAACTGCTTCATAATATGAAGATTAGAGCAGTCTTCTTTTCGAAATGGGCAATGACTGTTTAAGTACACCTTTTGGATTAAGAGCAAGCTTTAAAACTGAAGCCACTTCAATGGGAAATGCAGAATGGCAGGGTATTATTTAAATGATGACAGATTCGGAAAATGTGATGCACAGAGGGACCTGGATGTCCTTATGCACTGGTCACCATAAGTAAGCATGAAGGAGAAGCAAGCAGTTAGAAGGCAAATGGGGTTTGTTGGTCTTATTGCAAGAAGGGTAGAGAACATCAGCAAGGAGCTCTTGCTTCAGCTGCACAGTGCCTTGGTGAGACCACATCTGGAATATCCTGGCCGGTTTTGGTCTCCCGGAGCTGGTAAGATTGTGACGCAGCGTCCCAGTGCGGGGTGTGGGACAGCAGTGTCCCAGTGCGGAGTGTGGGACAGCAGTGTCCCAGTGCGGGGTGTGGGACAGCAGTGTCCCAGTGCAGGGTGTGGGACAGCAGTGTCCCAGTGCGGGGTGTGCGACAGCAGTGTCCCAGTGCAGGGTGTGGGACAGCAGTGTCCCAGTGCGGAGTGTGAGACAGCAGTGTCCCAGTGCGGGGTGTGGGACAGCAGTGTCCCAGTGCGGGGTGTGGGACAGCAGTATCCCAGTGCGGGGTGTGGGACAGCAGTGTCCCAGTGCGGAGTGTGGGACAGCAGTATCCCAGTGCGGGGTGTGGGACAGCAGTGTCCCAGTGCGGGGTGTGGGACAGCAGTGTACCAGTGCGGGGTGTGGGACAGCAGTGTCCCAGTGCGGGGTGTGGGACAGCAGTGTCCCAGTGCGGAGTGTGCGACAGCAGTGTCCCAGTGCGGGGTGTGGGACAGCAGTGTCCCAGTGCGGGGTGTGGGACAGCAGTATCCCAGTGCGGGGTGTGGGACAGCAGTGTCTCAGTGCGGGGTGCGCGACAGCAGTGTCCCAGTGCGGGGTGTGGGACAGCAGTGTCCCAGTGCGGGGTGTGGGACAGCAGTATCCCAGTGCAGGGTGTGGGACAGCAGTGTCCCAGTGCGGGGTGCGCGACAGCAGAATCCCAGTGCGGGGTGCGGGACAGCAGTGTCCCAGTGCGGGGTGTGGGACAGCAGTGTCCCAGTGCGGGGTGTGCGATAGCAGTGTCCCAGTGCGGGGTGTGGGACAGCAGTGTCCCAGTGCGGGGTGTGGGACAGCAGTGTCCCAGTGCGGGGTGTGGGACAGCAGTGTCCCAGTGCGGGGTGTGGGACAGCAGTGTCCCAGTGCGGGGTGTGGGACAGCAATGTCCCAGTGCGGGGTGTGCGATAGCAGTGTCCCAGTGCGGGGTGTGGGACAGCAGTGTCCCAGTGCGGGGTGTGGGACAGCAGTGTCCCAGTGCGGGGTGTGGGACAGCAGTGTCCCAGTGCGGGGTGTGGGACAGCAGTGTCCCAGTGCGGAGTGTGCGATAGCAGTGTCCCAGTGCGGGGTGTGGGACAGCAGTGTCCCAGTGCGGGGTGTGCGACAGCAGTGTCCCAGTGCGGGGTGTGGGACAGCAGTGTCCCAGTGCGGGGTGTGGGACAGCAGTATCCCAGTGCGGGGTGTGGGACAGCAGTGTCCCAGTGCGGAGTGTGCGACAGCAGTGTCCCAGTGCGGGGTGTGGGACAGCAGTGTCCCAGTGCGGAGTGTGCGACAGCAGTGTCCCAGTGCGGGGTGTGGGACAGCAGTGTCCCAGTGCGGAGTGTGCGACAGCAGTGTCCCAGTGCGGGGTGTGGGACAGCAGTGTCCCAGTGCGGGGTGTGTGATAGCAGTGTCCCAGTGCAGGGTGTGTGAATTCCAGCCCAGCACAGAGCATGGTGGGAGCCAGCAGTCAGACCACATGGAGGTCCTCTGTGCTGGTCTGCTGCAGAGAGCTTTGGGGGGATCCTGTGACATTTGTCTTTTAACTTTGTTTCTTTTGTTTTCTGACCTATGGCCATACTGTGTATCGTGGTAGTGTAACATTTTCTTCATTTTTCTATTTTGTTACAAAGGATTGTGTCTCGGTACTCTGTACCTCAGGTGGCATTGTAACTGGTGATTTATAAACTTCACAATGTATGCATTTCAGTACATGTGACAATAAAGCTAATTCAATTCAATTCCCTCCCTAACAAAATCCTTGCCATACGCGGAGCAGCAAATGTTCACTGGCCCAGTTCCTGGGTTTGCTGTTGTTGTATGATGAGAGATTATATGTTGACTGGACAAGGACTCACTGGGATTTAACAGAATGAGAGAGGGTCTCATTGAAGCATCGATATTTCTGACAGGGCTGGACAAACTGAGGGCAGGGAGCATCCTGTGTCCAGAGGCAAAGAGTTTTGGGTTCAGAATGCACATTTTGATCAAGATGAGGAAACATTTCTTTTCTCTGAGGATGGTGAGCTGGTGGAATTCTTTACCACAAATGGTTGTGGAGGCCAGCTCACTGCAGATACCCAGAAAGAAATAGATTTCTGAAGCTGTCAAGGATAGTGTGGGGATTGCAGCCACGTAGCACCGCAATTGAGGATAAATGTGATCATGTTGAATGGGTGAAAGTGAGAACTACAGATGCTGGAGATTACAGTCAAGAGTGTGGTGCTGGAAAAGCACAGCAGGTCAGGCAGCATCCGAGGAGCAGGAGAATCAACATTTCAGGCAAAAGCCCTTCATCAGGAATGTTGAATGGTCGGGGAGCAGAGGGGGCTTGATGGGCTGAATGGCCTTCTCTTGCTTCTATTTTCCATCACAGAAAAAAACTTCTTCAATGACAGGAGCCAGAGTTCATCTGAGATATATTTGGTTTTTCACAATGGTTGATAAATATTCATGTTGAAAAGAATATTATTTACTTGCCTTGAGTCAATATAACATCTATAGGGCTTTTCTTTTGATGTTTTTAAAATACCTGTTTCATGATTGAAAGCTCCAGAGAATCCCAAATGTTGCATTATTTAAACTTTACATTTTACCTGAAGCAGTAAAGAACATTAGTTTCCTTCGGTGCTTGATTCAAGACCTAATATCTTGGTTGCATTATAATTGAATCAATATCATGTAAGGTTATTTATAAGGAAGTGCTTGAGGGGATTAAATGAAGTCAAAGTGAGGACTAATGTATCTCTCAAACTGTGTCGCTCTGAAAGGTGCTTTTCTTGAAGATAGTGGCTGTTTGCTTTAGTTGGCAGCAGTGTTTCCTCTGAATCAGTATTCAAGATTCACTTCCGGACCAGAACTCTCATTCCAATGCAATAGAAGACTGTTGAATGAACTGTGAAACCAAGGCTGTGTCTGCTATGAAGCCATATAACCTTTGTTGCACTGGTGGTCACCCAATTGCAGTGTTCTGAATGTCATGTGGCCCTGAAGTTTAACATTTCTAGCTCAGTCCATTGGCCCACTGAAGACTTCACATCTCCCAACCAGTCTCCAATCACTCCATCAAGAAAGTGATCATTGTATTCTTCAGGAAGGTCTGAAAGTGGATACAGCACTGGATTAACATGGATAGCCAGACCATGAGAGCAGCAGTGAGGAGATGGGTCAAAGGAAGGAAGCAGCGAATGCAACCATTAAGATTGGGATGCTGAAGGCAAGAAACAGTTAGTGGGAGATAAGAAATGGCAAACTAGCAATAAGTAGGAAGTGTCAGTAACTTAATAAGAGTTCATAAAAATGTTTTTGGGCCCATTAGGTAACCATATTGTAGGCAGCAAATGCATTTTCAATGCACAATTCAGAGGTCAGGAATGTAATACACTCTGTTGTGCCTTGTTATTGAAAAGTGATCTTAATTTGGCACATTTTCATCTAACACATAGTTTTTTAAGGGCATGTCAGGAGCGTCAAATGAGCCATAGCTGCACTTTACTCTTATTTATTTGGTTATCTATTAACCAGCAAATGTTTTACAGCACACTGCTCAAGATTTTGTAACTGTTATCTTCATATATGTCTAAAAAAATGCAACCAATGGATTTAAACTAATTTAAAATGTGCTAACTGCGAGCACAGTGAATGCAGAAAAATATTAGCTGCACTGTTTGCGCCCAGCAAGCCATACAACATGGAGTCAAACTGTTTCCCCCAATGAGAGCTTTCTCATTTATAATATTTCCACTTTATTAAAGACAACATGAGAAGGAAAAGTTTAGTTTCAACTGAAAATGTTTGTGTAGGCATAAGTGTTGAAGAGTCTGGAATCCTGTTATTTAATAGCTTGATAAGCTTGACTTGAATTGCTGAAGGTTAACAGTTCAGTGTATTATATTATAAAAAGGGGGAAAGAAATGGGGTATTGCCTAGAGACAGGGGTCTAGTCATAGAGAGAGACAAAACAATTCAGAAAATAGTCTACATGCAAGTGTAAGCGAGAGAGAGGAAGCTAAAGTCCTCAGCTCTCTAATGAGCAGAAAACTCCTGAAATTGGTTCTTGAAATGATAAGTTTGCTCTGAAGGTGATCGTGAATTTAGTTTGAAGTTTTTTAGATGTCTTGGGGAGGGATACCAGCTGGAGGAATCGGATCGAGTGAACATGCAGAAATTTTCAAGAAAGGTGTTAGTTCTAGCTGTGCCAGTCTGAATGCAATGTCTGAGAGGAAAAATAATGGTGACTCATCAATGACATTTGTGCAATTCTGAGAATAAGCTGGGATAAAAGGAATAGTGTGAAGGCAAATGTTTTTCTGGTGTTTGATTTTGAAGTTTTTACAACCTTGCTATCTGGTGTGATACAGTTCATGCTTTTCCTTTTATTCAGTAACTGTTTGAGATTTTGCATCAAAAGTACACTGTCAGTGTTTTGTATATTCAGTGTCCAACCTCCACAGTTTAGAAAAATCAAAATTAAGATCTAACAAGCCAAGATTCAGTCTGCAGTTGCAGACATGATGGGGGCTATAGGTTGGAAAAAGTTAGAAAGATCACTCAAATTGTACAATTGTCGAACAACATGATCGCTGTTACATCATCAGGCCAGTGACATCCTGATAGAGTGAGCATGATAATTTGATGCAGTCATGTTGCTCTGCAACTTTGTAACTCTGCAGATGTGGCAAATGTGGCTTGTCTGTTGGTTGACACATGGTATACTTGTAAAGGCTTAATGTAGGAGGACATTTTGTTTTCCAAGCTACTCCCTCATTCCACCACACTGAGGAGATTTTTCTACTCGCTTGACAACTTCATAATTGAAAATGGAACCTTGGACTTAATGTATGTTGAAATTTGCACTGACAGAGCAAAGTCAATAACACAGAGGCACAGTGGAGTTGTGATGTACATTGCTTGGACAAGTGTATTTGTAAGGGCACTTGTGATTTGCCACGGAAATGTGCTGTCTGATCTAAGTTGAATCATGGCACATCTCTGATCCACTTACTGTAGTTTCCGGGAACTCAATGCTTCAGAGTAAACATCCACCAAGACCTCCCTCTACATGGATACTGTCACTGTTTTCTGCTCAGATCCACTGTCAGTGCACAGACTCTCAAGCACCTGTGACCAGTTTGAACTGGTTTCGGGAGCCAAGATAAATCAAGACAAGAGAAAGGTGATGTTCTTTGGGAACTGGTCTAACCCAATACTCCAAATGTGGTCTCACCAATGATTTGTAGAGGTGCAGCAATACTTCCTTGCTTTTATTTTGCATGTCTCTATTTATAAACCCAACGATCTTATAACCTTTCAACCTGCCTGTCCATCTTCAGACAATCATGCACTTAAATCCCGAAGTCTCTCTTTTCCCATATTCCTCGCAAATTTGTACCATTGAGCTTGTATTGACTTTCCACGTTTCTTCAACCAAAATACATCATCTCGTTCTTTTTCCAAATACATCACATCCACTAGCTCTCCATTGTCTAACTTGCTCTTAATCTTAGCAAGTTTTGAGAAGATTTGTAGCTCAGGTTGAGTTTCTGGATGTAAGTTTGCTCACTGAGCTGGAAGGTTCATTTTCAGATATTTCATCACCGTGTTAGTGAACATCATCAGTGGGTCCTCTGATGAAGCACCGGTGGCATGGCTCGCTTTCTATTTATGTGTCTATGCTTTATCTGCAGGCTCACTGATGTTACCTAGCAGGGTGACGAAATGTCAGAAAAAGAATGTTCCAGCTCAGTGAGCAAACCTACATTCAGGTCCTCTTTACTTTCTCAAAGAATTCCAGGTTCTAGTCTGTCATGACACTTGCTAAATTGCACAATTCCAATGTTCTCTTGCTTGACCTACTATCCTTCACCCTCAATTAATCAGACATAATTTCAATGCCTGTAGTATTTATGATAATACATAGGGGTGACAGATTAATCGGACTCCCTATGTTCAATGACGTCCAGTTACTCCTGGTCCAGCAACACCCAATCTTAAAACTATCCTCCTCATTTTGAAATCCCTCCAAACCTTAGTCCTTCTTAGCGGAACTCAGCAGGCAGAGCATTGTGAATGTTCTTAATGCTATTGTGGAACATTATAGGTTCTTTAAAGATCATTAGTTAGAGCACCAGGCCTTTTCTGGACTTGGATTTTGAGCACTGTGCCATCTTTGAAATCAATAGTCTTGAAGGTGCAGTGTATTGTGAAATCAGTAGTTAGAGCATTGTTTGTTTTCCAGACTGTGTTCTTGGGTTTGATAGAATGCATGCCATGAACATGGTAGAATGAACGTTATGAGTGCAGTTAACCAGGGAGCACAGTCATATGTGTTTGGTGAAAGTAATGGTGCTAGCGTTTTGAGGTCTGTATCGCAATGATGAATCAAATTACTCAATGCATAGAATATTGAATAAAGCCAATCACCAAAATATCCAGTAGGAAAATGAGGAAAAACATCTGGAAATAAAGAGTCATGAGAATGTCCGGCAGTAGTTGATGTGTATGGTATACAGACAGTTAAGGAGTAGCTGAACAAGCATATGTGGAAGAAGGGAAAAGATGGCTGGGATGTCATGTGGCAAATTCCTTTGTTGTCCTTGTCCTTGATTTGTGATGCAGGAGCCAACACGCTGTCAATATTGTAGTATTCAGGGAGCAGGTAGTTCCAAAGCATTACTATATCTGAATATTCTAAAATATTAGTTAAATTAAACACTGCCTAGGAACAAGGACAAGTTGCTGCAACATTTTCAGTAAGTCACTCAAAACAGTTTAGAGAAAATCTTTTCCGAGCTCACAGTTAATTGGAGAAGAAGACAAATAAAGACAGAAGCAAAAAAGTAACTGTTAAGCTACAGTGCTGAAAGGGAGCTCAACTGCATTGTGTTAGAGATTGCATTCAAGGTCAAGAGCAGTTGGAAATATCTGAAGTGTTGGTACTCAGGAGGATGATCCGAGAGTTAGTTGGCAGCTATGTGTTGGATGAAGGACTTATGCCGGAAACGTCAATTCTCCTGCTTCTCGGATGCTGCCTGACCTGCTGTGCTTTTCCAATCGACCCTGATCTCCAGCATCTGCAGTCTTCACTTTACCCTGGCTTTGTGCTGGAGTCAGATCTCAGTAATTCTAGGGTTCAGAAGAAGCCACGTACCATTAGTAGTTCAACACAAAGGATGAAGGAAACCTGCAAGCATCATTCGCTATGTGCAAATGAGCCAGATTAGTACTGAAAAAACCAATCTGAGGCAGTACTGTCTTGGTGAAACACAGAAAATAAAATTAAGCCATTCAGCCTATGGGGTCTGCTGTGCAGTTTGACAAGGCAACTGCTGATCCTCTATCTCCATACTCCTGCTCTCTCCCCATACTGCTTGAAACTTGTATTTTCTAGGATTCTATCTATTTGTTTAGAGTAGAGTAGATTGTAATTGTAATTTCTACCATATACAACTGAGACAGTAAAAACTGAGACAATGTTCTTCCAGGACCGAGGTGCTACATGGACAACACAAACTACATGATCATACAGAGGGTGGCATCACATGCATAAGAAATGCAAAACATGCAAATTACAGTGTAACAAAAGAATGATAAATAATAGGCATTTTCCTTGCAGCAATTCGAAGTTGTGCAAAAAATTTCAGATGGGAAAGAGACCAATCATACTGCATTAAGGAGCCTGGTGGCTTGGGGGAAGAAACAGTTGCACAGTCTGGTGGTGAGAGACAGAATGCTCTGATATCTTCTGCCAGATGGCAGGAGGGCGAAGTGTTTGAGTGAGGGTTATGTGGGGTCTTCCACAATGTTCATAGCCCTTCCAATGCACCGTGTGATGAAAATGTCTGTAATGGAGGGAAGAGAGACCCCAATGATCTCCTCAGCTGTCCTCACTATCCATTTATCGTGGAAACAAATCCATTCTTAAATATACTCAGGCCTAATACAGGGAAGACGGCAGGAGGTTTGAATGGAAGATAAATATCAGCATGGACTGATAGGTTGAATGGCGTGCCTGTAACCTCACAAAGTCCACAACAGTGAGGAGCCAAAGGGACCATGTCGAAACCAGTATTAACATGCAAATAAATACAGATGTTTAATTGATGGTCATTGAAGTTCATGTTGATCCTGAGAGGGAAGCAATGATTGTGTCATGTTTCAGAACCAGCTGAGACACAAAGTCAGGTTTTGGGCTTGACCAGCATGGAGTCAGCATTGGGTTGGCAGCAGGAGAGCAGAAGGTAGCAGAATAGTGAAGGAATGGGGCAAGAAGGTGAAAATCACCAAGGAGGGAGGAAATAATAAAAGGTAGGGGAACGGAAAGGGACAAAGAGTACTGGAGACAGAAATAATTGGGAAAAGAGAGGGTCTGAATGGAAATGATGGGCTTGAGCAGGGATTACAATCTGCAGTGAGTGATCACAGAGGAAATTCAGATGAGATAGGTCTAATGATAATTATCAAATTTGATAAATATCAAGTCCATTGACGAGGGTTCTGCTGTCTAATATATTAATGTCCACCTTGCAAAGTCTGAGCAAAAACACTCAAACATTTCCTCTTATCTCCTCCTAGACCATGACCTTATGGAATACCAAGCCATTGTTTCTAGGAATGTCACTGACTTCATGTCCTCGAGAAATCACTACTGCCCCCACCAACACCTTCCCAACATCCTAAACAGCCCTGTCCTTCCCAAAGGCCACACTGACCTGCTATACTCATTGTTCCAGCCTGCTCCTGTCTGACAGAACTAATTTCTTCCTGCATTGATTTCTCCACCTATCCAGTCTCTTCTCACTTTAATTTCTGCTTTTCGTCATGCTCTGTGTCATTTCAACAATTCCAGTTTGCTGGCCTGAACCATCACAAATGTCTCTACAATTCTATCTTCCACTGACCCAAACAACCCCTATCCACCAACACCCTTTGCTACAGATACCCACATGTATCTTCATTATGGCTGTCTTTTTGTGGAGAATATAAAATACTCCTTGTTTCATTGCAACTTGACACACCGACCCAAAACTCTCAATCTATCCTAACTCTAATTTTCCACTACACCAATAACTATATCAGTACCATTTCAAGGTCTCACCTGGAAACAGAATTGTAATTTTCAAGTAATTTTTCTCTCTCCAGATGTTGCCAGATCTTCTTTGTATCTCCTGGTATTTTTCATGGTCACCCCAGATTTCCAGCATCCAGAGTGCTTTGCTTCCACATGATGTAACCGGCCTTGATCTCCGTGCCTTATCCAGGAATCAGCCAGATATCCTGCTGAGTCAGCACATCTTTCCACTTTCTAGTTCAAGAAAGTCAGATGCTTTATTTCACATAGAGCTCGATAAGATCCATCATGGCCACAAGGACTTACTCATAAATGATAAAGCATGAACAGTGCATTCGCGGATTTAGGACTAACTTCAATGATGATAATCCTTGAGCTTGTTGGACCACACTGCTGCTGTTGGTTTATTCTTGGTTTGGGATGCTGCATTTACTATTCTGCACTGCTGTCAACAGCTATCTGAAACAATTGGTTTTCAAGGACATCTCTGGAATAGGTGTCTCCCACCAGGGCAATTTTAAACACAGTCGATTGAAGTAGTGACATCTGTTGCCTGAGAGACAACAGTGAGCAATTTCCCAGTCACAACAAAGGATTGTTACTCCGACAAATAACTTCCTTATGATTCAGGTTAGAGTTGCCTTAAAAAAACTTTAGTATGTTTCTATAAATAACATTATTAATTTTATAGAATTGTTCAACAGTAAAACATCAGATGGAGATCATTCTGGGCAGTCCTATTCAAACTGATTTGACTTGTTTTGCATTTGAGAGAGATAGACGTGCACTGTCCTGTGAGCACTTTAAGATGTAGCAGGTTCTATTCTTGTGTTTAGTATCTTAGACTGCATGCGCTTCTAAGTATCTCACCAAGCTGAAGCTGGTGGCTGTGCTGTTTATATAACATCCTAATTGTTACTGTTCTTTTCTCTCACCCAAGTGGGAGTTCTTTACACATACCCTAATTCCTGCCTGTGATATAGTCTTGTCTGTTAGATTGGACATGTCCTGGCAAACAATCTTTCATCTAGGTATGGTTTTATAGCTTCAGAATTTTATTCACAAATCAAAACTATGTTATTCAACTCTCATCAGCTGAATTCTTGATTGACAATTATTCCCAATAACTAAATTGAATATGAATTGTTGTATCCAAAGGGGTTCATGATCAGCTGCTTTAATTTTACTTTGAGAGGATCCTTTTCAATGAAATAGCTGCTTTTAGCAGGGCACAGGGTGGGGACAGCGACCCCTCCCCCAAAAAAACTCCACTTGGCTATAAGCTTGGCTTGTAAACCACGTGTGGTAATAAATGTCTGTAATTCAGATCTAATGATGACCATGAACCCACTGCCGATTGTTAAATAAACCCATCTGTTCTTTAGGGAAGCAATCTGCCATCCTTACTTGATCTGGCCTATGTGTGAGTCCAGGCCCACTGCAATGTGGTTGACACGTAACTGTCCACTGGCCAACTAGGGATGAGCAATAAATGCTGGCCCAGCCAGTGATACCCTCATCCCATGAATGAATAAAATAAGAATCCAACCTTACTGTGATTCACCAGCAGCAGTTCCAGGTCAGTACTTGTTGGTGGCAGTGACAGGAATACAGGCAGATCTGTGCGGAGAGCAACCATGAGTCTTGGACCAAGGTAAGTCAGCCATATTGGATTGGGCATGTTCAGAAGGGGGAAGCAGGAGGCTGGCCTGGTAGATTTTGCAGTGCAGGCAGGGAGAAAGGATATGAGGGTACAGTATTGTCTACTAGGGGATGCCTCCGGTGTAGACAATGAAGATAACCACCCATACTCTTCCATTCCATCCCATCAAACACACAACTCCAGAATAATGAGCTGGCCACTCCTACAAGTTAAATTACCCATTAATTGTTAACTGACATAATGTGGGTGTGCCATTGAGTTTGCCCCCGCACCACTCCTAGTGATCTTGGTGAGGTGTGGGGAGGGGGATGAGAAAGCGGTGGGAAAGCCAACCGACCAATTGTAACACATCCCACGGCAAAAACCCGGCTGGCTGGGGAATGCTGTATCTAGCCCATTACCCCAACAACTTTATAAATAAGGTTTTCAGTCTAATTTCAACTGTTTGTATGAAGGTCTGCAGCGCACATCTGTTATGATTCATTAAACAACTTGTCCTAAGTCAAGCTTGTCAGCTGTAGGCTAAATTCTCAGATCACATAATCTTTTCACAGGTACATTATGCACACCTTTCAGCATTTAGATCAAGTCAGCCTTGATAATATGCCATCGATGATTCCAAGCTTGGTGAGGTTATTTCCAAAAGATTATGCTCAAAATTACTTCTATTCCTCTGTTTTAAGCCTTTCAAATGCAGCAGCAAACATTTGAATTAACAGTCCAAAATTTCAGAAAATATCTTAACATCATTAAACCATGTTGTAAAAGTTCAAACAGATTGTTTTCCCTTGCTATTCTCTTGATTTGGATTGTGTTTATTGGGTGTGAAATGTTAATAACACGGAACTAAACCATTTCTGCGTTTAGCATTAATAATCAGAATTAAGTGTTCCAATGTTTTCAAGTGCTTTATCTTGGGTTTAACCTGAGCTGGGGTTTTATGTGGACAGTGTCTAAGGGCTATATTTGCTCCCTTCCCAACATGCATTATGAGGCATGCCTTGCCAGAACTTAGTAGCTCTGGATTAGTGGTGCTGGAAGAGCACAGCAGTTCAGGCAGCATCCAAGTAGCTTCGAAATCGACGTTTCGGGCAAAAGCCCTTCATCAGGAATAAAGACAGTGAGCCTGAAGCGTGGAGAGATAAGCTAGAGGTGGGTGGGGGTGGGGGGAAAGTAGCATAGAGTACAGTGGGGGAGGGGATGAAGGTGATAGGTCAAGGAGGAGAGGGTGGAGTGGATAGGTGGAAAAGGAGATAGGCAGGTAGGACAAGTCCGGACAAGTCATGGGGACAATTACTGAGCTGGAAGTTTAGAACTAGGGTGAGGTGGGGGAAGGGGAAATGAGGAAACTGTTGAAGTCCACATTGATGCCCTGGGGTTGAAGTGTTCCGAAGCGGAAGATGAGGCGTACTTCCTCCAGGCGTCTGGTGGTGAGGGAGCGGCGGTGAAGGAGGCCCAGGACCTCCATGTCCTCGACAGATTGGGAGGGGGAGTTGAAATGTTGGGCCACGGGGTGGTGTGGTTGATTGGTGCGGGCTGGCAGGTAGGAGTGAAACTTTAGGTGGCAGAAGGTCCTGAGGGACTGGCTCATTGTATTAAGGTAAGTGGTCAGGATATTCATGAGGCGATCATAGTAAGATTAGATTTGATTCCCTACAGAGTGGAAACAGGCCCTTCGGCCCAACGAGGGGGCATAGCTTTAAATTAAGGGGTGGTAGGTATAGGATAGATGTTAGGGGTAGATTCTTTACTCAGCGAGTCGCGAGTTCATGGAATGCCCTGCCAGTAGCAGTGGTGGACTCTCCCTCTTTATGGGCATTTAAACGGGCATTGGATAGGCATATGGAGGATAGTGGGCTTGGATCGGCGCAACATCGAGGGCCAAAGGGCCTGTACTGCGCTGTATTCTTCTATGTTCTATGTTCTAAGTCCACACCGACCCTCCAAAGCGTAGCCCACCCAGACCCATTTCCCTCTGACTAATGCATCTAACACTACAGGCAATTTAGTATGGCCAATTCACCTGACCTGTGGGAGAAAACCGGAGCACCCAGAGGAAACTGACACAGACATGGGGAGAACATGCAAACTCCATACAGACAGCCACCCAAGGCTGGAATCGAACCTGGGTCCCTGGCACTGTGAGGCAGCAGTGCTAACCACTGAGCCACCATGCCGCCCAGGTGTCACTAGGTTTTTAGATTTACCAATCATCAATTCCTCCATTGTATGCCCTGGATTAAACAAAAGTACAGTCCGTCAAATACTACCCTATGTGAAACTAGCTGCACAAGCATTCAGGCAAAACTTTGGAAAAATCAGGTAGGATGGACTGAACGTAGCGTTCGGGAAAATCAAAAAGTGATTCTCCTGCTAGGTGCTGCTTTCCCCATTCTCAGATGGCCAGTGTTCAGGGAGGGACAAAGAAAATGCTTCCAAATAACACTGAAGCTCTCATTGAGGAGCAGCTGCATGACATTATGAGGGGAAGCTGCCAATCATTCAGCAAAGCAACAACTTGCCCACCACGCTGCATCATGTTTTGAGTCGCAACATCTTAACGATGAGCCAGACTGGCAAATGTGAAGGAAGCAAAAGGAAACAAATCCTGCACTCCTGATCTCACCGTCCTATGTCCTCCATGATCTGTGCTCATATCAAGTCTCATGGAAGAAACATACAAGATTGTGTAGATCTCATCTTCAAAATGTTGTAAATAGTGGAGCAATCGTAATGCTCTCTACTAGAAGGAATCCAAGGACAGTAACAAATACCACTGGCCTTTGAACTTGAATGTCATTAGACAGATTTTGCCCTCTGAAACAGAGAATCGGTTATTTTCATGGTGCAATGACACGAGAGTGCCTACTACGATCAATGTTCCTTGCCTCTCCTCAGGAATCAGTTGCAAAACAAACTATAAGGTAGCACTGATGTTTACAGCAGTAGCCCTTGCTGAGAGGTCTTGGAAGATTCCCAGAGCTGGCGCATGTCAGTAAACACCTGCCGAGATAGGGGCAGCCCTCTGTAGCACTGACATTCCAGCATATCCAGGTGAGCTGTCCCTTTGGTGGTCCCTATAATCTGGGCTATTACTTTTATTGCCTTGCTGACTCTGGACCTTGTGTTGCTATTGCCTTGCTATTGAACAGGGACCTGCCTGACCTCCTGCAGTTGTTGCTCTTTATCATTAATTGATGTGTCCTGGACTGGTTCAATCTGAGTTCCTGTTCCATTCTTCCATTCTTTCCTGTGGATTGTGGAATCTTCCTGATCCAATCCCTGTCATGAAACCAGGAAGTCTGCCTGCAGAAGGTCATGCCTAGCCTTCAGAGCTGCTGCCAACCCAGAATGCCTTTGTCCGGAGTGATGAGGCCTGTTGATGATTCTCCAAATGCTATGAAGCCAGTTACCTGTAAGTAAGGGCCTTACAGCTTTAATGGTGTCTCTTTGATGCAGTCCAGTCATCCTGACGTCCCCTCCCTATCAGCACTGAGAAACTATGTCAATGATGTACCTTAACAAGAAATGTTCAAACTGCCCTTAAAAAAACTGGCAACAAGCTCATTAAAAATTTTCAATTGGAATTCATACATTTTGGACAGGTTGTGTTTTTCCAATTTCCTCATAACCTTTTAAAATTCTGGCATCTCAGTTTTATGACATGTCAATAAAAAGGATAATTTTAAGCATTGACCCATCTCCATCCTCAACCTAAAATAGCTGTAATATATCCAATGTGCTGTATAAAGTGGGTGTTAGGCACAATTATTGTTATACAAGTTTCATTACTGTTATACTAGCCACAATTACCCTTTTTTTCTGATATTTCTCTGGAGTAGAGATAGGGTAGAATCAGACGAAATGGGGCTGAATGGTCTACTCATGTTACATATGCCCCTGATATAGAAAGCTGAGAGGGTTGAGTTCTGAATAAAATCCAAATTCAAACAATGAGTTTTCCTCATCTTAAGTACATAACAAAATATCTCAGCAGTGTATTCCTGCTGCAAGCGTGATATGTGAGAATTATATTCCATTTCCTCCATTAGTCATGCTTAGGCTCTTTCACAGAAGTTGCTCAATTTACTGAAATAGCAACTAGTTTTGTGCTGTGAATCCACACCTTCAGGAAACTAAATTGAGGCGACCAAAACTCTGTTCACGCAGGCATCCTTTAGCTGTGAGATAATATAAGTGGATTTTCTTTCTACCTTTGGCACTGAAGTCTGAACCATCATGAGAGAGAGAGAGAGGGAAAAAAAAAACAAGCAAGGAAACTGAATTTCGGAGAGACAGAATTAAATCTGCTGCAGAGGAAGTTTGAAAAGAGTGTGAAGACACAGATGCATCTAGCCAATGTGCATCTATACTTGAAAATGTTGGATTTATACTTGCAAAAATTACCACTCAATCACAAAACTGATGAATACCAACTGAGGTGGTAATGAATGCAGGAAATGGTTTGAAAATGTGAGAATATATGCTGAGGAAAAGATTGCCTATAATTTCAAACATTGTCATTGTAGTTGGATCAGGATCAGCGACCCGACAACTCATGAATCTCATTGAGGGAAAAATAGAACAGCATTTCAGATTGAGCTCATACACATAGAAGCAAACTGAGCTTGGATGCAAACTTTAACTCATTAAATGTTTCTATAAATCATATAGTAATAGATTTATGTATTAGCTGATAGCTAGTTTCTGATGCAGAGCTCTGTGTGTTGGGAAAACAAACCATGAACTGCTATACTGCTATAACTATGTATGTAAACTATCTCTCTGTCACATTTGAAGTTACAGTAGCAGATTGGAAATGACAATTTTCAGTATAGCCTGATGTTTTGATTTCAGCTGATAATAGTGCTGGGTAGATCGAACTTGAGAGTGAAACCTGGCTTAATAGACAATACATTTTAGTTTTGAAATTTGGTTACCATGGTGGTCTGCCACTATACATATTCAAAAGAGGATGTCAATGTACATTGAACGCATTAGCATCAAAGTTTATAACAGAAAAGAAAAAAAAGGTATATGCAGAGAATACAATTTGGAATGATCTAAACATAAACAGCAAAACAAATTAATGCTTTTTCCCAACAGCATCCTTTACATATATTCAAATCTAGTGAAATTTCACTCTTATTGTAACTTTCGTACTCAGATACCAAGGTCACAAGCAGACTTTTTTGGCAACTTTCAATGTATTCAGATGTGATTTGTTTAATCTCTCACTGAGGTACACAGTGTTATGGACCAGACCAGATCCCTTAAAGTATTTTCAGAAAGTAGCCTAGACCCTAACGTTTTTCTTATTTTAAAGGTAAATGTGAAGTGTTGTGTTCCAGATGGTCAAACTACTCGAATTAAGCAAAATACAATTTATTTAAACATTATAGTTAAAATACAAGCAAAATAAAAAGGAACCTAGAATAACTTAACTATTGGAAAACTTAACCATATAATATGTACAGCACCTATTACTAACTAACTGTTTTAATACAGTAACATCCCATAAACACTACTTTCCCCCTGGCCAAAAGGCAAATTCAGACACAGATTCTTATATGCAGTTCTCTAACCCAGGAGGGCAAAAAAACCCTAGAGAAATTTCAGGGAAATTAGCAGCTAGGAATCATTCACTGAAGCTTCCAACTCTTTTGAGACCCCAATGACTTCTGGAGCTACTAATAAAATAAAACTCGAAGAGGTGATTCTGTGAGAGCTGGTCACACCCCTTCAGGCTGCTTCTATTGTTCCACCTTTAAATAAAAAATCCCAAGGCCTCAGAAGTTGTTTAGTGAAGTTGTCTTCAGTAGCCAATTCAGTACCTCTGCCTTACAACTTCTCTTAACAAAAAAAGACAAAATAACCTTTTAAAGTAATAGCATCATCACAACAGACATAGGCTGGCTCATTGATTTTTCTTACTGGTTTCAAAAAATGTTTTTCCCTATTACTTTCACTGCTTTTAGGCCGTGAAACATCACATCTATTAGTGTAGGTCTTTACTTCTGAACTGAACTGGCCTCTAACCTTTATTTCGCTGGGTCATTAAACCTTAACTTAGTAAATACTTAGCTCACCTGGTAGTTTATCCAATCATTGAGCTTAATTCTTGGAAAATGCTGTTTTGATCCAGTGATAAACAAGTTTCTAACTCTTAAAAAGTCATCTTCACAGAACAGAAAGTCAAAACCCATTTATCATGACTTTAGAACCCAAGTTGCAGAATAATAATAAAAAATATGATAAATCTTCATCACTCCAGTCACCAGTGAAAAATAAATGAAACATCTTTTTTTAATGAAAATTTGCTCATTATTATTTCTATTTATGTTGACAAGAATGATAAATTTACAAAAAAACACACAGGAATATCATAGGGTTATAGCACTGTACAGCACAGACACTTCGGTCCAACTTGTCCATGCCAACTAGTTATCCTAACCTAATCTAATCCCATTTGCCAGCAGTTTGTCCATATCCCACTAAACCCTTCCTATTCATATACCCATCCAGATGTCTCTTTAATGTTGCAATTGTACCAGCCTCCACCACTTTTTCTGGCAGCTCATTCCATACACACACTTTAGGTCCCTCTTAAAGTTTCCCCTCTTACCCTAAACCTATGCCCTCTAGTTCTGGATTCCCCTACTCTGGGGAAAATACCTTGTCTATTTACCCTATCTCTGCCCCTCATGATTTTATAAACCTCTATATGGTGACCCCCTCAGCCCCCGATCCTCTAGGCAAAATAGTCATAGCCTATTCAGCCTCTCCCAATAATTCAAATCCTCCAACCCTGGTAACATCCTTGTAAATCTTTTCTGAACCCTTCCAAGTTTCAAAACATCCTTCCAATAGGAGGGGGACCAGAATTGCATACAGTATTCCAAACGTGACCTAACCAATATCCTGTACAGCCGCAAAATGACCTCCCAACTCTTATACTCAATACTCTGTCCAATAAAGGAAAGCATACTAAATGCCTTCTTCATTATTCTATCTACCTGTGACTCTACTTTCAACAAATTATGAATCTGCACTCCGGGGACTATTTGTTCATCAACACACCCTAGGACCTTACCATTAAGTGTATACGTCCCCTAAGATTTGCCTTTCCAAAATCTACCACTCGTCAGCCCATTGGTCCATCTGATCAAGATCCTATTGTACACTGAGGTAACCTTTTTTGCTGTCTACTCCACCTCCAATTTTGCTATCTTCTGCAAACTTACTAACTATACCTCCTATGTACAAATACAAATCATTTATTTCAATGACAAAAGCAGTGGACCCAGCACTGATCCTTGTGGCACACCACTGCTCAGTCTGAAAGGCCTCCAGTCTGAAAGGCAACATTGCACCATCACCCTCTGTCTTCTACCTTCAAGCCAGCAATGTATCCAAATGGCTAGTTCTCCCTGTATTCCATGAGATCTAACCTTGCTAACCAGTTGACCATGAGGAACCTTGTTGAACACCTTACTGAAGTCCATAGAGATTACATCCACTGCTCTGCCCTCATTAAT